>NC_080042.1:42037341-42070222 GCF_012489685.1 Lotus japonicus
TAGATACAACTCTCTTTTGCAAGACTTATAAAGATGATATCTTAATTGTGCAAATTTATGTTGATGATATTATATTTGGTTCTGCTAATCAATCTCTATGCAAAGAATTTTCTGAGATGATGCAGGCTGAATTTGAGATGAGTATGATGGGAGAATTAAAGTACTTTCTGGGAATACAAGTTGATCAAACACCAGAAGGAACATATATCCATCAGAGCAAGTACACTAAAGAACTTCTGAAGAAGTTCAATATGCTGGAATCAACAGTGGCCAAGACTCCAATGCATCCTACATGCATTCTGGAGAAAGAAGATAAAAGTGGTAAAGTATGTCAGAAGCTCTATCGTGGCATGATAGGTTCACTTCTATACTTAACTGCATCTAGGCCAGACATACTATTTAGTGTTCATTTATGTGCTCGTTTCCAATCAGATCCAAGGGAAACCCACTTAACTACTGTTAAGAGGATCCTAAGGTATCTGAAAGGCACCACTAACCTTGGCTTGATGTATAAGAAAACATCAGAGTATAAGCTTTCAGGTTATTGTGATGCTGATTATGCTGGAGATAGAACAGAGAGAAAAAATACTTCTGGAAATTGTCAATTTCTGGGAAGCAATCTAGTCTCATGGGCAAGCAAGAGGCAATCAACCATTGCACTATCAACTGCAGAGGCAGAATATATCTCAGCAGCAATATGCAGCACTCAGATGCTCTGGATGAAACATCAGCTGGAGGATTATCAGATCCTTGAGAGCAATATCCCAATCTATTGTGATAACACTGCTGCAATCTCATTGAGTAAGAATCCTATCTTGCATTCAAGGGAAAAGCACATTGAGGTAAAGTATCACTTTATTAGAGATTATGTACAGAAGGGCGTACTTCTTCTAAAGTTTGTTGATACTGACCATCAATGGGCAGATATCTTTACAAAGCCCTTAGCAGAAGATAGATTTAATTTTATTCTGAAAAATCTGAACATGGACTTTTGTCCAGAGTAAAGATGGATCAGAACCTCTGACTATGATACTTCTTGATCAGAAGATGTCTAGTCCAGAAGGTAACTCAATCAGAGTGTGTGTACCCATTGGTACTGACTCTGAAGCTGAGACAGCAACACGTGTGTCAGTATTTCTGATGCATAGTTCCTTGTGCCCGTGTGACAGTCTGTCATGTTGCGTGTAGATGTGCTTCTCTCCTGTGTGTGATATGTGTATTTACTGTTACTATCTATCTTTAATTTTCAACCGTTGATTTTAAATTGCTTTTTGAATCAACAACGGTTATTTGTCAAAACCCACTATACACACACGATCTCCTTCACTTTCGGTTTTTACTCTTTCTCTCTCTTGCTATTTCAAAACCTCTTATCCTCGATTTCTCTCTCGATCTCTCTTCATCTTTCAACCTTCATCTTCTACCTAAACCTTCAACCGCTCCAAAAATGGTGAGTCAAACCAGAAGAGCTACTGCAGATGCAACCCAGTTCCCTCATATGGTAGTTGGTCTAGCAACAGGTCAAAGGGGTCCTGAGAATCCGACTCAAGATCAAGGTCAAGCTCAAGAGCAGATTATCCCGATTGCAGAACGGGGCTGTGTCGTTCACTGCGTATATGCTCCTGAGGAACTTCAAGTACTGGCAGAATGGAGATTCGACCTCGACAACCTTGCTACAAATGGGTATGATCTTCGTCCTGAAGTCCAAGTTCAAGGTTGGGGAAATTACTTCAACAGGCTTCGAGGACCGGTGTATGATAAACTGATCAAGGAATTCTGGAAGCACGCCGACTGCGATGATACTCAGGTGGTATCTCACATTCTTGGAAGAAAGATCATCATTACAGAGAAGTCTTTCGTGAACCTGCTGGGTGCAGAAACTGCTTTTGGGTATTGTTTCCAATTCACTGAATCAAAGCTGAAACCCAAAACGAAGGATGAGACCAACAAGGCCCTGTACACCAATTACAAACCGGGCAAGACGACAAAGTGATGGACCTTCATCCCAAGCTCAGGATCTGGCACAAGATTTTGCTCCACTGCATAAACCAGAGACCAAAGGGCAGTTCCCCAGACTACATCAACTTCAACCAGAAGGCGATGTTGTTCTTCATCCAAGACAAGAAGAAGATATGCCTTCCCTACTTCCTGTTCTCCTACTTGAAGGAGTGTATCCGGAAGTCTCGTACCACCGCCTCCATCAAGTCAGCAATCAAGTATATTCCCTTTGGGAGACTGTTGTCTGATCTCTTCATTGAGAGTGGCCTCATTCAAGATCTGGTAAATGCTGGATGCACAGAGGATCTGACCACCATTGTCAGTGATGTCTTCACTGCAAATTCTCTAAAGAAAATGGGCCTAGTCAAGAAGAAGATTGCTCCTTCCCATGAAGACACATCTTCTGAAATCAGAAGTAGAAGGGTGCCTCTGAATGACTACCCTCTGTGGACACAGGCAGACAATCCTGAAGCCATTAGGTGCTATGTTGAAGACCTAAGGGCTCAAGGCTTTGAAATTGATCTCGATGAATTCTTCAGCAGACTGCCGCCAGCTCCAGAGTTTCCTTCTCCTATCAAGAAGAAAGTTCAGAGGAAGATGATCCTAGAAGAATCTTCTGAGGAATCAGATGTTCCTCTGACCAAAAAGAAGAAGGCTGGTCAATCCAAGAGAAAACATGATGAAACCAGCAAGCCCGATGATGGTGATGATGGTGATAATGAGGATGGTCCTCCTTCTCCTAAGAAGAAGAAGAAGCAGGTCAGAATTGTGGTGAAGCCTACTCGGGTGGAACCAGCTGCTGAAGTGATCAGAAGGATTGAAACTCCTGCCAGAGTGACAAGAAGATCAGCACATTCAAGTAAGTCTGCAGTTGCTTCTGATGATGATTTGAATTTATTTGATGCACTCCCCATATCAGCCATGCTCAAACAATCTTCAAATCCACTCACTCCTATTCCTGAGTCCCAACCAGCTGCACAAACCACCTCTCCACCACATTCCCCAAGGTCTTCATTTTTTCAACCTTCTCCTACTGAAGCCCCTCTCTGGAATTTGCTCCAGAACCAACCCTCTAGGCCAGATGAACCAACCTCTCCCATTACCATCCCGTACAACCCATTAACTTCTAAACCCATCATTCATGAGCAACCAGAGCCTAACCCAACAGAACCTGGACCCAGAACCTCTGATCACTCTGTCCCAAGAGCATCAGAACGTCTGGCTCCCAGAACCACGGATACAGACTCTTCCACAGCCTTTACACCCGTATCCTTCCCAACAAATGTTGCTGATTCTTCTCCTTCCAACAACTCTGAATCCCTTCGAAAATTCATGGAAGTTAGAAAAGAAAAGGTGTCTACCTTAGAAGAATATTATCTCACTTGTCCAAGCCCTAGGAGATATCCTGGCCCTAGACCCGAACGTCTAGTTTACCCAGATGAACCTATCTTGGCCAATCCTTTACATGAGGCAGACCCTTTGGCTCAACAAGCTCACCCTGCCCCTGACCAACAAGAGCCTATTCAACCAGAACCTGAACCAGAACAATCTGTGTCTAACCAATCCTCAGTTAGATCACCCCATCCTCTGGTTGAAACTTCAGAACCTCACCTTGGAACCTCTGAACCAAATGCTCAAATGTTTAACATTGGCTCTCCACAAGGTGCCTCTGAAGCTCACAGCAGCAATCACCCAGCCTCTCCTGAAACCAACCTCTCTATAATTCCTTACACTCACCTCCGACCCACATCTCTCTCTGAGTGCATCAATATTTTCTATCATGAAGCCTCTTTGATGCTACGCAATGTGCAAGGTCAGACTGACCTAGGCGAGAATGCTGAACATGTGGCTGAAGAGTGGAACAATCTGGGCACTTGGCTAGTTGCTCAAGTTCCAGTTATGATGCAGCTCCTGCATGCAGAAGGAAGTCAGAGGATCGAGGCTGCAAAGCAAAGGTTTGCTAGAAGAGTGGCTCTTCATGAACAAGAACAGAGACATAAGCTCCTTGAAGCTATTGAAGAAGCCAAAAGAAAGAAAGAACAAGCAGAAGAAGCTGCACGTCAAGCAGCAGCTCAAGCTGAACAAGCCAGATTAGAGACAGAACGACTTGAAGCTGAGGCTGAAGCTCTTAGATGCCAAGCACTTGCACCCGTAGTTTTTACTCCTGCTGCTTCTGCTTCCACTCCAGATCCTCACACTGCTCAGAATGTTCCTTCTAGTTCTGCTCAGCCAAACTCGTCCATACTCGACATTGTGGAACAACGTCTTGACACTCATGAGTCTCTGCTGATTGAAATGAAGCAAATGATGATGGAACTTCTGCGTCGATCTGATAAACCCTAGCTTTAGGATCTCTTCACTTTGATTTCTTTTTCTTTATCTATGTTTTATTTCGTTAACCTCTAGCTCTTTCTTATTAATCTTTACTTTGTTCGTTTGTGATTGTCTATGCATATATATATATATATGTTTCTGACATTATGTTTGCAAATTAATTTTTTTTATTAGTATTCATCATAAATGCTTTTACATCATACATTCTCTTTCTTTTTCCTAAAACCCTAGAATGGAGGATCCCTCCTCATTCTTCTGCACTCCTGGCGCTGCTCTGACCTCTCCTTCTCCAGACGCTCCAGTGCATACTGGATGTTGTTGAGCCTGTCTTTTAGCTCATCCCTCTCCAGAATCTCTTCTGCAGTCTTGAGCTTCTCTTCAAAAATCTCTTTTTCTTCCAGCAGCTTGAGTTCAAGCTGGCTGAGTTCTTGCACCTCCTCCACGAAGGCAAGAAATTCCCTCAAGTCTCTCTTCAACTCTGGACGTAGGTCCTCCTCCAGCAGTGTCCGTGTTAGCTCTGAGATGGTCTGTGTACCCTCTGGATGCCTAATGTTCAGGAACAAGTCCTCCTCAAAGGCCTTCTTTCTCAGCTCTTTTAGTGCTACGATGTATGATGCCATTTTTTTTTACTGAAACTGCTCGAGATGTGAAGCTTACCTCTCTCTCCAACGCTTTATATAGGCTTCACTTTCTCTCTGAAAGTTAATGCTCCTACAGTTTCTCGAGGTTAAGTTCTTGGTAACTGACCCTCCTCTTTACTCCCTTGGCCGGTGGTAAACGTTCTTATCTTGCATTAACTCTTCTATTTATTTCGCCTAACTCTGATTCCTGCATCGTTTTCATTTTCTTTAAACTTCGACCTTCTCTAAGGGGGAGTACCTTGTACTTCAAGCTAAGTTTTTCACACCCCAAGCTTTTTGCTTATGACAAAAAGGGGGAGTAAACCCAGTTTTTGATGTGTAAGATGTGTTAGTGTGATTTATTTTTCTTTTGGAGAATTTAAGAGTTCCACCTTTATGACCATAGATGTGTCACTGGGAAAATACAAGGAATACATTTCACTTCCTCTGAAGTGATTCTAATTTGACTCTGATACCCAAGACTCTGATACCTTGTCCGTGACTCTGATTACTTATGCGCTCTGATTACTCTATTTTCATCTATGTCATAAGTTTTTCACTCTGAACTCTTATATCATTTAGCTCAGAATCTAGACTTTACTAATGTTTTCATCAAGTATTAGACTCAGGGGGAGCTAAGCTCAGAATCAAGCAGTGACTTGAATTCAGAATGAGCAAGATAAACTATTCACATCAGGATAAGTCTTATTCTATATCTCTAAACTCTGAGTGAATTTAGTTTAATGTTTAAGAATTGTTCATCAAAAATCTTAGTTTTGTCATCATCAAAAAGGGGGAGATTGTAAGATCAAGTTTTGATCTAGTAGTACAACTCTATGTTTTGATGATTACAAGTTAACCTTTTGATATGAACAATTGTGGTACTCTAACGTGTTTTTCTGAGTGTGCTATTTACAGGCTCTGACCTCAACTCAATCTCACACAAATCAGAAGCACTGTGTTAAAGAGCGACCCAAGCAACGCTTTCGCATTCACCATGTTCTGTATGAACAGTGGAAAAGCTTCAGAAGTTCTGAAGTTATACAAACTCTGATGTGGACTCAGTCACTAGAAGTTCTGAAGATCCAGAAAGTCTGATAACCAAGAAACACTGAAGGCTCAGATATTCTGATGGTGTAGAAGACTCTGAAGATCCAGAAGCTGATTAGTGAAATTCTGATGTCCAGAAGCAAGATACTCTGAAGACCATGTACTTCCCTCTGAGTTCAGAATCAGAAGAAACAATGGTCAGAGGATCTGGGCTTTCCCTCTGACTCTGATCAACCGGCTTCACAAGTTCCAATATGAAGCATTCCCCTGATCAGAAGTCTCCTAGGTTTAAAGGTCAAGTCGCTATCCAAGTACAAAAGCAACTGTACCTCCCTAACGACCTACCTAACAGTCTCAGACATAGCAGAAGATTGATTTTCCAGAACTGCCCTCCAACGGTAGCATTTCCCATGCAACGCTCAACCCTAATCCTTGGAGTATATAAAGAGGCTGAAGACTGAAAGAAGCGGCTAGAAGCATTCACATACGCGCAAGACAATTTCAAATTCTTCTAAGCTTTCTTTCATCTGAAATTCATTGAGTTTACTATTAGCTTTTTAGAAGCAAATCTCTTGTAAACAATTCTTTGATAAACAGTTTGTTTAGTTCCTTTAGGAGATCAAGGTTGATCGGATCCTGGAGAAGACTAAGAGAGTGAATCTTAGTGTGAGTGTAATTGTTAGTCACTTGTAGGTTTCAAGTGCAGTTGTAACTCTTACCTGATTAGTGGATTGCCTTCATTCTAAGAAGGAAGAAATCACCTTAACGGGTGGACTGGAGTAGCTTGAGTGATTTATCAAGTGAACCAGGATAAAATCCTTGTGTGCTTTTCTATCTCTTATCTTTAGCACTTAAGTTCTCGAAAGATTTGTCAAAATCTTTAAGGTGGAAGCTTTATACTGAAAACGTTATTCAAACCCCCCCTTTCTACCGTTTTTCATACCTTCAGTTCTGACAACCCATACACTCTGAAGGCAGATGTTCTGATGGTGTAGAAGACTCTGAAGATCCAGAAGCTGAAAAGTGAAGACTCTGAAGTCCAGAAGCAAAATGGCTCTGAAGACCAAGTACTTCTCCTCTGAGTTCAGAATCAGAAGATACAACGGTCAGAGGATCCATGCTTCCCTCTGACTCTGATCAACAAGCTTCACAAGTTCCAACACGAAGCTTTCCTCTGATCAGAAGTCTACTAGGTTAAAGGTCAAGTCACTATCCAAAGTACAAAAGCAAATGTACTATCCTGACGACCTAACCTAACATTCTCAGCTACAGCAGAAGCTGGAAATTCCAGATCTGCCCTCCAACAGTAGCATTCTCATGCAATGTTCAAACCCTAATCCTTGGAGTATAAATAGAGGCTGAAGATTGAAAGATGCGGTTGGAAGAATCTCATACGTGCAAGCTATATTCAAATCTTCTAAGCATTCTTTCTTAATTGAATTCATTGTGTTTACTACAAGCTTTTAAGAAGCACTTTCTTTGTAAACATTATTTCCTAAACAGTTGTTTAGTTTACCTTTAGGAGATCAAGGTTGATCGGATCCTAGAGAAGACTAAGAGAGTGAATCTTAGTGTGAGCTAAGTCAGTGTATTGTTAGTCACTTGTAGGTTTCAAGTGCAGTTGTAACAATTACCTGATTAGTGGATTGCCTTCATTCTAAGAAGGAAGAAATCACCTTAACGGGTGGACTGGACTAGCTTGAGTGATTCATCAAGTGAACCAGGATAAAATCCTTATGTGCTTTTCTTATCTCTTATCTTAAGTACTTACTTGTGTCTCGAAAGATTTGCTAAAATCTTAAGGTGGAAGTTTTATTCTGAAAACGTTATTCAAACCCCCCCCCCTTTTCTACTGTTTTTCAAACCTTCAATTGGTATCAGAGTGCAAGTTCTGGTTACCACACCTAACAGTGTTCAGTGATCCGGGCCGGTGTGAAAAACAAATGGCTACCACCAGTGAAACGCAAAAAGATGGCTACAATGCAAAGCCTCCCATGTTCGATGGTCAAAGGTTCGAATATTGGAAAGACAGAATAGAAAGTTTCTTTCTGGGCTTCGATGCAGATCTCTGAGATATCATTGTGGATGGCTATGAGCGTCCAGTTGATGCAGATGGCAAGAAGATCTCTAGATCAGATATGACTGCTGAGCAAAAGAAGCTCTACTCACAGCACCACAAAGCTAGAGTTATTCTTCTTAGTGCCATTTCCTATGAAGAGTACCAGAAGATTACACATCGTGAGTTTGCCAAGGGCATCTTTGATTCCTTGAAGATGTCTCATGAAGGAAATAAGAAAGTGAAAGAATCAAAGGCGCTGTCTTTGATCTAAAAGTATGAATCCTTCATCATGGAGCCTAGCGAGTCCATTGAGGATATGTTTTCCAGATTTCAGTTGCTGGTAGCTGGAATAAGACCTCTCAGCATAAGCTACACTACAAAAGATCATGTCATAAGGGTCATCAGAAGTCTTCCTGAAAGCTGGATGCCTTTAGTGACTTCAATAGAGCTTACAAGAGACGTTGAGCATATGAGTTTAGAAGAACTCATTAGCATACTGAAATGTCATGAGCTGAAGCGCTCAGAGATGCAGGATCTGAGGAAGAAATCTATAGCCTTGAAATCCAAATCTGAGAAGGCTAAATCTGAGAAGTCAAAAGCTCTCCAAGCTGAAGCAGAAGAATCTGAAGAAGCATCAGAAGATTCTGATGAAGATGAGCTAACTCTGATCTCAAAAAGGCTCAACCGCATCTGGAAGCACAGGCAGGGCAAGTACAGAGGCTCTGGAAAGGCCAAAGGAAAGTCTGAATCCTCATCGGGCCAGAAGAAGTCTTCAATCAAGGAAGTCACATGTTTCGAGTGCAAAGAATCAGGGCACTACAAGAGTGACTGTCCAAAGCTGAAAAAGGACAAGAAGCCAAAGAAGCACTTCAAGACAAAGAAAAGTTTGATCGTGACTTTTGACGAATCAGAGTCTGAGGATGTTGACTCTATAACGCCCCGATTTCTCGAGTGTCACACAGTAAACCAAACATCACCATTTTCGTAAAGAATTTTCGCCGTTCAATTATTAATCTTGTTTTAATGACAACAGTTCAATTATTGCGAAACTTAAACCTTACGAATAAATTTGCGGAATAAATAAGACATGCATTTCTCAATAAAATACTCGTAATTAAAGAAACTGTAATTCCAAAGTACATAAATTAAACCTTGGGCTAAAGCCCTACATCAAAGTACATCAAAAGAAAACCCGAAAGTAAAAACTGATAAATAATAGTTCAGCACTACGAAACACTCAACCCCCAGCATAGCAACATCAATCACTCGTCAAGCCATCCGCAGTTCCTGTGACGCTTCTTCAAAGGAGCCTTGTCTTCCGCCACAAACTCCACTGGTGCAACAGCTACACCAATGGGCAGGGGAACAATAGTCTCAGGTAGGGACTCTGGAGGCGGGACTGGAAGGTCGCCAAGACGTGCCCACCAGTCTGGTACCTCGAAAGCCCGTGAAGAACCCTCCTCTCCTGCAGCCCGATGTGGAGAGTTCGAGCAAGAACCCTCGTCTCCTGGGTGTAAGAAGCGGCAAGGTGCAAAGGGCATCTTGACCTTGCCCCACTCCATGATCTGAGTCTCGACGACGTTCCCATGCCGGTCACGTCCTGTGATCGTAGCGCTGCCGACGTAGATGCGACGTTGATGACCCTATTTTAGTAGTGTTTTTAGGGTCATTTCTTTGGTTGTTTTGAGTCTTTTTGTTGAGTCTCATGTAGTGTTTCATGCATTCTCATGCATTTTTATTCTTTTCTTTAGTTTTTATTTCGTTTTGGTAATTTAGTAGATTTATAGGTAGTTTTCTTGCATTTTAAGTAAAGTTTAGGACTTGCATGGTTTTGTTGTGTTTTATGAAGGACTTCTTGTGCTAATGAGCTCTTGGAGCTTCTAGAATATTCCTTGTCTTGTTGGTTAGGTTTGGAGTGCAGAAACTGAAGGAGAAAGAAGGCCAAGAAGCATGGAATTGATGAAGAACTTAAAGAGAATTGAAAAGAGGAGTTTCAGAAGCCAAAAAGTCATTTTCAGGCGAGCTTGAGCGCCTAGGCGCTGGGAGTGGGCGCCTAGGCGCCAATAGGGTCAGAGAGCATGTTTTTCAACATGCAATTGGCGCTCAGGCGCTCTGAATTGGCGCCTGAGCGCCCAGTTTCGTTTGGTTTGCCTATAAATAAGGCTTAGGCCAATTTCTTTGATACATTTGGACATTTCACTCATTTTTGATCAAGTTTGAGAGCTGAGGAGAACTTTGCGGCCAAGGGAGGCTTCCAACTTGTATTTCTTCTCAGGTTTTCTTTACATTTCCTTTATGAATTCACTAGCCATGAGTGGCTAGTTTACTTTTTGCTTTGGGTTAAGAGAATCTATGAAATTTTAGTTTGTAAATCCTATCTCTATGCATGAGTCTTGATTCAATCTTGTATTTCAATTCCTTATTGCATGTTTAGCTTTGGTGCACCTCTGCTATAGGCTAGATTATAACTAAATGGAAATTTGTTATGATTTAGGGACATGAATTGGAATAGATCCTTCTATACTTGCTTCTAGGAATAGAGTGAGGGTAGGGTTTTGTTGGCCTGATTAACCATGCTATCATACCTCTTTTGAATGTTTAAGTACACAAGGAATTGGGCTTATCTTTCAATTTGAGAGAATTACTTTTGTGAGGAATCAACTAGTAAGTACATAGGCTATAACAACAAGAGTTAAATCAAGGATTCACATGCATAGGATAGGTGGACTGAAATGGATTAGATGATCAGCAACCCAAGGCAATTTTCCATCAATTGTTTTTTACATCATTTTCAACATTGCTCTTTTGCAAATCTTTTGTCACAATCAACCAAAATCAATTTCTAAATTTTACTGTTTTAAGAACTTGCAAACTTTAGGCTTAAATCAACAATTCTCACTCACAATCCCTGTGGTTCGATATTTTAAAACCCGGAGGTATTCGTACACTTGCGAATTGACCAACAGACGTACCTGGGTAGAGTCGGTCTGCCAGGCGTTGTCCTTAAGCTGATCATGTAAATCTATGGTCCACGAGACCACTGCACTCTTAACCTTCACCATCTGGCCCCCCCCCCCAAGAATAACACATAAACAAATAACAAGGTCAGATCTCATGTTCTCATATAAACATTCACATAATCATGTAACTCTCATAAATAACAAGGTATAATAAGCATAATTTTTAGGTTATATCTCAGCCAGTCACCTAAGTTCAGTTAGGCTAGCGACCTCACCATTCACACAACCACCTCAACACCAATGGTCATATTCACGATCATCCGCAGATGAACAATTCTCGGAGGGGACACACCGTACAACCCTCAACCACGTGGGGACACATCGTACAACCCACAAATTCACAAGGTGATCGCAGTCAACCAATCACGTGGGGACACACCGTACAACCCACAAAACACCCTCGCGTGCAAGTAACCGTATGTCTCTAACGGTACCATCGTTCTCATGGTCCATAGTCCTCACTAGACCTATGTTCCTGTTACATCACACTTTACTTGCAAGCGATTAAGTCTCAATTCTCTTTGTTAGGGCTCTAATAGTCAACCTAGAGTTTTAACATTTTCACAAGACTTATACAACTTAATCACAATAATAACCACAGCACCAAAAGGAATTACAGCTAGATGAGCGACCTTTTGACAATAACCAAGTTAAGCATATATAAGCTAAACTAAGCACTTAGTCATGTTCTCATGTATAGCAATACTTCAGTTATGACAACTTCATAAACCAAGCCAACACATAAACTTGTGCTTGATATTGAAGTAAGAAAACTTGCCGAGAACCACAGAAATGGCTTGGCCGAACCCTAAAGGGCTCAAGGGTTTTCAAAAACACTTTCTTCCCTCCATATCAAGTTCACAAGCCAATGTCCAGCCAATCAACAATAAGCAATTTCTCATAAAATTCCAGAACTGATCATGTTACAAATTGCATGTTAAAATCATGTGAAAATCTAGGCAAATTTGGCATAAAATCATGGTTTTCATACACAAGACCTAGGGTCATTTGCCAAACATTAACCTACTGATCATGGCATCACCCAAGCTTCACAAATATAGTAAAATTTCCAGTAGCAATCAGCAACCAACAGTACATCAAAAGGTTAAAGAAAAATCCACCAAAACCCAACATTTGGGCATGGCCGATAGCACCATTGCTCTAGGGTTTTGACCCCTTTTTGTGAAAATAATTTTGGCCATTCTCTAGGCCATAGTACAGTAGAAAATCATCATACAAACCATCAACATGTTCTGCCCCTAAGCATACCAATCAACCCAGAATTCATTCTAGTCAAGAACATAGCAAATTGGACAAGTTTTGCAACTAGGACACATAAGCATGGCATCAAGCTTTGATCAATCTCATGGCTGCACATATCAAATACCCTAAGCATGTTCTCTACCCTCAACCCTCATACATCATCAAACTAACCAGATTCAGATCAAGGAAAAGCTAATCAAGAAAACCTCCAACATAAAGAATCCTAGACTCTACCCACTAGATCCACCCCTTACCTTAGTTGTTGGGTTTGAAAAGATGAAAGAATGGTGATGGAATAGATGAATGGAGAAGCCCTCTCCTTTCTGCACCTTCAGCCTTGACTTGATCTTCTCCTTTCTCTCTTGACCTCTCTTGCTTTCACTCCTTCTTCTTCTTCTTTCTCTCCTCTAGCCACCGCCCTCTCTCACTATCTTGCTCTTTCTTTCTTTCCTTTTTTTTTCTGAATGTGTGCGGAAAATGAGAGTGTGGGATTGTGTTTCTAACTCAGCCCTTTTGGTTTCTCAAAAATCAGAAAACTCTCCCCCTTTTACCCTCAAACTCGCAGCTATACACACCCCTCCTAAGCCTTCACAAAATTTTCACCAATTTGAAAAGAGACAAGGCATTAATGGCTCATCATTCTCCATTATTCTCTTGACCAAAACTGATCAGCCATAACTAAGAGACATAACTCCCAAATTTCCCTTTGATTCATGCAATCCTAGTCAAAAACAAATCTTCTTTCCTCTCCTCTTCACATACTCGAGTATGGCCCTCATTCTTGGCCCTCAAGCAACCCAAAATCACTTATCTTGGAGTCCTTGACCTTACACATAATTATTTCCTAACCCCCGAGTATTATCACTTCAATATTAATAATACTATACACTCCAATGCATCAAGGAAAATTCACAATTCACAAGCAAGACACATTTTATCATTTATTCTAAAATAAATAATTTTATTCATCAAAGTAGTGTCTTACAGACTATGATGGTGAAGTTCAAGGACTCATGGCTATTGTCAAAGACAAAGAAGCAGAGTCAAAAGATGAAACTGACTCTGACTCAGCATCAGAAGAAGATCCTAACTCAGACGATGAAAATGAGATATCCTTGATAGCTCCACTGAAACACCAATCATGGTATCTCGACAGTGGATGCTCGCGTCACATGACGGGAGAAAAGCGTATGTTCCAAGAGCTAAAACTTAAGCCTGGAGGCGAAGTTGGCTTTGGTGGCAACGAGAAGGGTAAAATTGTTGGTACTGGTACTATTTGTGTAGATAGTAGTCCATGCATTGATAATGTTTTATTGGTAGACGGCTTAACTCATAACTTATTGTCTATAAGTCAATTAGCTGACAAGGGTTATGGTGTTATTTTCAATCAAAAGTCCTGCCGGTTTGTAAGTCAGATCGATGGCTCTGTTCTGTTTAACAGTAAGAGGAAGAACAACATTTATAAAATCAGATTATCTGAGTTGGAATCTCAGAATGTGAAGTGCCTTCTTTCTGTTAATGAAGAGCAATGGGTATGGCATAGACGGTTAGGGCATGCCAGTATGAGAAAGATTTCTCAGCTGAGTAAGCTCAACCTTGTCAGGGGCTTACCCACTCTGAAGTTCTCTTCAGATGCTCTTTGTGAAGCATGTCAGAAAGGAAAATTCACAAAAGTCCCTTTCAAGGCTAAGAATGTTGTCTCTACCTCAAGGCCGTTGGAACTTCTGCATATCGACCTGTTTGGACCAGTGAAAACTGAGTCTATAGGTGGCAAGAGATATGGGATGGTCATGGTTGACGACTATAGCCGCTGGACATGGGTAAAATTTCTAACCCGCAAGGATGAGTCTCATTCTGTGTTCTCTACCTTCATAGCCCAAGTGCAAAACGAGAAGGCTTGTAGGATTGTGCGTGTCAGAAGTGACCATGGTGGAGAGTTTGAGAACGACAAGTTTGAGAGTCTGTTTGATTCCTATGGAATTGCACATGATTTCTCTTGTCCCAGAACTCCTCAACAAAATGGGGTTGTTGAGAGGAAGAACAGAACTCTTCAGGAGATGGCTAGAACCATGCTCCAAGAAACTGGCATGGCTAAGCACTTTTGGGCAGAGGCAGTAAACACAACATGTTACATTCAGAACAGAATCTCTGTGAGACCAATTCTGAATAAGACTCCCTATGAAATATGGAAGAATATAAAACCCAATATTTCTTATTTTCATTCTTTTGGATGTGTTTGTTATGTTCTTAACACTAAGGATAGATTGCATAAGTTTGATGCTAAGTCTTCTAAATGTCTATTACTTGGTTACTCTGATCGTTCTAAAGGTTTTAGATTTCATAATACTGATGCTAAAACAATTTAAGAATCTATTCGTGATCAGTCAAAGCTAGTTGAGAGATTTGCAGATTTAAGTATAAATATTTTTGACAAAGGCAAAGCTCCAGAGGAAGCTGAGCCAGAGGAAGATGAACCAGAAGAAGCTGGTCCCTTTGATTCACTATCTCAGAAGAAGAGTAAAATCACTGCGGCTCATCCTAAGGAATTGATTCTGGGTAACAAAGATGAACCAATCAGAACCAGATCACCCTTCAGGCCCTCTGAAGAGACCCTACTCAGTCTGAAAGGATTAGTGTCCTTAATTGAAGACAAGGACTGGATTCTGGCTATGGAAGAAGAACTAAATCAATTTTCCAAGAATGATGTTTGGAGCCTAGTGAAGAAACCTCAAAGTGTTCATGTGATTGGAACCAAATGGGTGTTCAGAAACAAGCTGAATGAGAAATGAGATGTAGTCAGAAACAAGGCAAGGCTAGTTGCTCAAGGCTACAGTCAGCAGGAAGGAATAGACTATACTAAAACATTTGCTCCAGTAGCAAGACTAGAAGCAATCAGACTGCTAATCTTTTTATCAGTGAATCACAACATAATTCTTCATCAGATGGATGTTAAGAGTGCCTTCCTAAATGGTTACATCTCAGAGGAAGTCTATGTTCATCAACCCCCAGGTTTTGAAGATGAGAAGAACCCTGACCATATTTTCAAATTGAAGAAATCTCTTTATGGTCTGAAGCAAGCTCCCAGAGCATGGTATGAGAGACTCAACTCATTCCTTCTGGAAAATGAGTTTGTAAGGGGTAAAGTAGATACAACTCTCTTTTGCAAAACTTACAAAGATGATATCTTAATTGTGCAAATTTATGTTGATGATATTATATTTGGTTCTGCTAATCAATCTCTATGCAAAGAATTTTCTGAGATGATGCAGGATGAATTTGAAATGAGTATGATGGGAGAACTCAAGTACTTTCTAGGCATACAAGTTGATCAAACACCAGAAGGAACGTACATCCATCAGAGCAAGTACACTAAAGAACTTCTGAAGAAGTTCAACATGACAGAATCTACAATTGCTAAGACTCCAATGCATCCTACATGCATCCTGGAGAAAGAAGATGCAAGTGGTAAAGTTTGTCAGAAGCTCTATCGTGGTATGATAGGATCACTTCTATACTTAACTGCATCTAGGCCAGATATTCTGTTTAGTGTTCATCTATGTGCTCGTTTCCAATCAGATTCGAGGGAAACCCACTTAACTGCTGTTAAGAGGATCTTGAGATATCTGAAAGGCACCACTAACCTTGGCTTGATGTATAAGAAAACATCAGAGTATAAGCTTTCAGGTTACTGTGATGCTGATTATGCTGGAGATAGAACAGAGAGATAAAGCACTTCTGGAAATTGTCGATTTCTGGGAAGCAACTTAGTCTCATGGGCAAGCAAGAGGCAATCAACCATTGCACTATCAACTGTAGAGGCAGAATATATCTCAACAGCAATATGCAGCACTCAGATGCTCTGGATGAAACATCAGCTGGAGGATTATCAAATCCTTGAGAGCAACATGTGTCAGTAGCTATGATACATCGTTCCTTGTGCCCGTTGGTGCTCACTCTGAAGCTGAGATAGTAAACGTGTGTCAGTAGCTATGATACATCGTTCCTTGTGCCCGTTGGTGCTCACTCTGAAGCTGAGATAGTAAACGTGTGTCAGTAGCTATGATACATCGTTCCTTGTGCCCGTGCTGACAGTCTGTCATAATGAGTGTTGATGTGCTTCTCTCCATCGTGTGCTATTGGTATTATCTGTTGCTATGATATCTTTAATTTTTAACCGTTGATTTTACTTTGCTTTTTAATCAACAATAGTTATTTTCAAAAAACCCACTATACACACACGTTCTCCATCACTTACTGATTTACTCTCTCTCTCTCTCTCTCTCTCTCTCTCTCTCTCTCTCTCTCTCTCTCCAGTTGCAAACCCTCATCCCCACGATCTCTCTCTCTCTCTCTCTCTGTTTCATCCTCCTTCTCGTTCTACCCAAACCTTCAACCGCTTCAAAGATGGTGAAATCTAACAGAGGTGAAACTGCCGATGGAACCCAATTTCCTGTCATGGTAATAGGTCAAATTACCGGTCAATCGGGCTCTGCTACTCAAAGAAATCAACAAGAAGCTCAAGCTACAGGGCAGATGATTCCTCTCGCACAAAGGGGTTGTGCCGTTACATGTGTCTGCTCTCCTGATGAACTCCAGATTCTTGTTGAATGGAGATTCGACCTTGATAACATTGCTGCAAATAGGTATTATCTTCGTCCTGAAGTTCAACCTCAAGGCTGGGAAGAATACTTCAATAGGCTTCGTGGTCCAATCTACGTCAAGTTGGTAAAGGAATTCTGGAATCATGCCGACTGTGATGACAATCAAGTGGTTTCCTACATTGCTGGCAGAAGAATCATCATCACGGAGAAATCGATTGTTGATCTTCTGGGTGAGCACACTGGCACAGGCTACAGATTCCAACTGACGGAATCAAAGGTGAAACCCAAGACCAAAGAAGGAACCAACAAGGCTCTCTACACCAACTATAAGCCTGGCAAGAGTGACTACAAGGTAGTGGAACTTCATCCTAAGCTGAGGATTTGGCACAAGATTCTGCTTCATTGCTTCAATCAGAGACCAAAGGGAAGCTCTCCAGACTACATCAACTTTTGTAAGAAAGTGATGTTGTTCTTCATTCATGATCGCAAGAAGATCTGTCTTCCCTTCTTCCTGTTCTCTTACCTCAAAGAATGCATCAAGAAGTCCAGAACAACTGCTTCTTTAAAGTCTGCCATCAGGTACATTCCTTTTGGAAGATTGCTCTCAGACCTCTTCATTGAGAGCAAGTTGATAGAAGATCTGACTAAGGCAGGCTGCACAAAGGGTCTGACGACTGTTGTTGGTGATGTCTTCACATCCACGTCCATGAAGAAGATGGGATTGATCAAGACAAAGGTTGCACCTGATCATGAAGACACCTCTGATGAAATCAGACAGAGAAGAGTCCCTCTGATCAATTACCCTCTATGGTCTCAAGCTGATGATCCAGTTGCTATTTTGCACTATCTAGATGACTTGAAGAAACTCGGTTATGAGATAGATGTGGACGAGTTCTTCAGAACCCTGCCACCAGCTCCAGAGTTTGATTCTCCTCCCAAGAAGAAGAAGAAGAGAAAAATCATATTAGAGGAATCCTCTGAAGAGTCTGATCCCTCTAACGGTGCTGATCAGAAGAAGAAGAAGAAGGATGATAAGCCTAAGAGGAAGCATAAGGAACCCACCAAGCCAGATGCTCCATCTGATGGTGATGATGATGATGCTCCTCCACCAAAGAAGAAAAAGAAGCAAGTGAGGATTGTGGAGAAGCCAACCCGTGTGGAACCAGCTGTTGAAGTAACCAGAATTGAGGCTCCTGCCAGGGTTACTCGGTCTACAGTGTGATCATCAAGTAAGTCTGCTGTTACATATATTGATAATGATTTAAATGCATTTGATGCACTCCCAATCTCTGCACTCCTTAACCGAACTGCTACCCCACTCTCTCCTATTCAAGAATCTCAACCAGCTAAACCAAACACCTCTCCACCCACTTCACCTAGATCTTCATTTTTGCAACCTTCTCATGAAGAAGCACCTCTCTAGAACATGCTTCAGACTCCAAGACCCTCTGAACCTACCTCACCCATAACCATTCAA
This sequence comes from Lotus japonicus, assembly GCF_012489685.1. Taxonomy (NCBI): domain Eukaryota; kingdom Viridiplantae; phylum Streptophyta; class Magnoliopsida; order Fabales; family Fabaceae; genus Lotus; species Lotus japonicus. The sequence continues at coordinate 42,055,764 of NC_080042.1, forward strand.
TACAACCCACAAACCTCTGAACCCATTATCTTAGAACAATCTCAACCTGAACCCAAAACCTCTGATCACTCTGTCCCCAGAGTATCAGATCATCCGGTTCGCAAAACAACCGATACAGAAATCACAACTCCCTGTCCCTCTGTATCTTTTCCTACCAATGTTGCTGACTCCTCACCCTCCAATAACTCTGAATCCATTCGCAAATTTGATCAAATTGCAAAAGAAAAAGAGTCCGCCATTCTTGAGTACTACCATACTGTACCTAGCCCAAGGAGATACCCTGGACCTAGACCAGAACATCTAGTTGACCTAGATCATCCTATTCAAGTAGTCCCTCTGAATGCAGCATCCCTTTCAGAACTTGTTCAACAAGACTTGTTCAACCAGAACCTGATCAACCAGAAGACTCAGTCTCTAACCATTCCTCGGTTAGATCTCCAAACCCTGAGGTTGAAACCTCACAGCCTAACCTTGAGATCAACCTTCAAATGTCCAAACTCTAGATGTTGGTTCTCCTCAAGGTGTTTCTGATGCCAATAGCAGTAACCACCCCACTTCTCCTGAAACCAATCTTTCCATTGTTCCCTATACATATCTCAAGCCAAACTCCCTTCTTGAGTGCATCAGTGTGTTTAACTATGAAGCGTCATTAAGGATTAGCAATGTGCAAGGCCACACTGACCTTAATGAGGACCCTGACTCTGTTGCTGAAGAATGGGATCGTCTGTGTAATTGGATGATTGATCAAGTTCCTATTATGATGAGTCATCTCACAGCTGAAAGGGATCAGAGGATTGAAGCTGCTAGGCAGCGTTTCAACAGAAGGTTGGCTATGCATGAACAACAGCTAAGGGTTGAGTTACTTGAAGCTATTGAGGAAGCAAGAAAGAAGAAAGAACAAGCAGAAGAAGCTGCACGCCTAGAGGCTGAACAAATTGAAAATGCAAAGTTAGCAACTGAAAGGCTGTGCTGAAGCTGAAGCTCTTAGATGTCAAGTTCTTGCACCAGTGCCTTTCACAAGTGCTGCCTCACAATCCAGTCAAGCTCCTCACTCTGCTCAGGACGTTCCATCTACCTCTACTCAGCCAAGTTCTTCTAGACTTGACATTTTGGAACACCGTCTCAACACTCATGAGACTCTCCTGGTCAACATGAATCATGCACTTCAAGAACTTCTGCGTCGCTCTGCAAAGCCCTATTTCTTAGGATTTCTCTCGTTTTTCTTCTTTAATTGATTAACTTTTAGTTCCTTATTTTCATACCTTTAAGATATTTGCTTCTATGTGTTATATCTGTTTATTTTCTTAAGTGTTTGTTTATTTCCTGGTTCTTATTGCATTCATCATAACATTTGCTTGAAAAAACTTTTCTTTATTTATTTAATCATAACCATTACATCATACATTTACATAAATCTAGAATGGAGGATCCTTCCTCATTCTTCTACATTCCTGGCGCTGCTCCACTCTTTCCCTCTCCAGACGATCCAATGTGTATTCTATGTTGTCGAGCTTGATGCTTAGCTCATCCTTCTCCAGACTCTCTTCCATCGTCTCGAGTCTCTTCTCCACTGCTTTCTTCTCTTCCAGCAGATTCAGCTCAAGCTGGCACAGCTCTTGAATCTCCTCCACGAAGCAGAGGAACTCCTTCAGATCTTTTTCCAACTCTGGACTAAGATCCTCTTCCAGCAGCATTGTGATACGCTCATGTATGGTTCTTGAACCATCAGGATGCCTAACATTCAAGAACAAATCTTCTTCAAAGGCTTTCTTCCTGAGCTCCTCTAATGCAACCATGTATGATGTCATTTTCTTATTTTTGGAATTGATCGTGTTGTGAAGCTTACTTAGTCCCTAATCGCTTTATATAAGCATCATCTTCTCTCCGGAAGTTATTGCTACTGCAGTTTCTCGAGGATAAGTCCTTGGTAACTGAAGCTTCTATTTACTCCCGTGGCCGGTGGTAAACGTTCTGCACATGCATTAATTCTTTCTTTAATTCGCTAATCTTTTTCATCATTAATTCATTCTCCATCTTTTTGAACTTAGTCCTTCCTTCAGGGGGAGTACCTTGTACTTCAAGCTAAGTTTTTCACACCCCAAGCTTTATGCTTATGACAAAAAGGGGGAGTATAACCCAGAGTTTTTGATGTATATGTTGATTAGTGTGATTTAGTTATTATTTGGAGAATTTAAGAGTTCCACTGCTATGACCATAGATATGTCACTGGGCAAACACAATGAATACATTTCACTTCTTCTGAAGTGATTTTAGTTGACTCTGATACCCTACTCGTGACTCTGAATACTTATGCGCTCTGTTTATTTCATTTCATCTATGTCATGCGTTTTCACTCTGAACTCTTATATTATTTAGCTCAGAATCTAGACATTACTAACGTTTTCATTAAGTCTTAGATTCAGGGGGAGCTAAGCTCAGAATCAAGTTGTGACTTGGATTCAGAATGAGCAAAATAAACCATTCACATCAGGATAAGTCTAATTCTATTTCTCAAAACTCTGAGTGAATTCAGTTTATTGTTTAAGAATTGTTCATCAAAATACTTGGTTTTGTCATCATCAAAAAAGGGGAGATTGTAAGATCAAGTTTTGATCGAGTAGTACAACTCTATGTTTTGATGAATACAAGTTAACATTTTAGTATGAACAATTATGGTACTCTAACGTGTTTTCTGAGTGTGCTCTTAACAGGCTCTGACCTTAACACAATCTCACACAAATTAGAAGCATTGTGCTTAAAGAGTGACTCAAGCAACGCTTTCGCAAACTCTATGTTCAATCTGAACAGTAGAAAAGCTTCAGAAGATCTGAAGTCAATCAAGCTCTGATATGGACTTAGTCACTTGAAGTTCTGAAGATCCAGACGTTCTGACAACCCAGACACTCTGAAGGCAGATGTTCTGATGGTGTAGAAGACTCTGAAGATCCAGAAGCTGAAAAGTGAAGACTTTGAAGTCCAGAAGAAAAATGGCTCTGAAGACCATGTACTTCTCCTCTGAGTTCAGAATCAGAAGATACAACGGTCAGAGGATCCATGCTTCCCTCTGACTCTGATCAACAAGCTTCACAAGTTCCAACATGAAGCTTTCCTCTGATCAGAAGTCTACTAGGTTAAAGGTCAAGTCACTATCTAAAGTATAAAAGCAAATGTACTATCATGACGACCTAACCTAACATTCTCAGCCACAGCAGAAGCTGGAAATTCCAGATTTGCCCTCCAACGGTAGCATTCTCATGCAATGTTCAAACCCTAATCCTTGGAGTATAAATAGAGGCTGAAGATTGAAAGATGCGGTTGGAAGAATCTCATACGTGCAAGCTATATTCAAATCTTCTAAGCATTCTTTCTTAATTGAATTCATTGTGTTTACTACAAGCTTTTAAGAAGCACTTTCTTTGTAAACATTATTTCCTAAACAGTTGTTTAGTTTACCTTTAGGAGATCAAGGTTGATCGGATCCTAGAGAAGACTAAGAGAGTGAATCTTAGTGTGAGCTAAGTCAGTGTATTGTTAGTCACTTGTAGGTTTCAAGTGCAGTTGTAAGAATTACCTGATTAGTGGATTGCCTTCATTCTACGAAGGAAGAAATCACCTTAACGGGTGGACTGGACTAGCTTGAGTGATTCATCAAGTGAACTAGGATAAAATCCTTGTGTGCTTTTCTTATCTCTTATCTTAAGCACTTACTTGTGTCTCGAAAGATTTGCTAAAATCTTAAGGTGGAAGTTTTATTCTGAAAACGTTATTCAAACCCCCCCCCTGTAAGGCCCAAGTTTTTAAACTCATGCCAAGAGAATAAAATCCTATTCACGATTAGGGTTGATGTATCGTGAAGGGAAACCTGAACAAGAGTTTATTTAATGAAATAAATTTATGAAGGAGAAAGTTCAGGAAAAGTCTAAGGATTGTATCAGAATCGATAAAAGGTATAGTGTAAGATCAAGTTTTGATCTAGTAGTACAACTCTATGTTTTGATGATTACAAGTTAACCTTTTGATATGAACAATTGTGGTACTCTAACGTGTTTTTCTGAGTGTGCTATTTACAGGCTCTGACCTCAACTCAATCTCACACAAATCAGAAGCACTGTGTATAAAGAGTGACCCAAGCAACATTTTCGCATTCACCATGTTCAGTATGAACAGTGGAAAAGCTTCAGAAGTTCTGAAGTTATACAAACTCTGATGAGGACTCAGTCACTAGAAGCTCTGAAGATCCAGAAGTTCTGATAACCAAGAAACACTGAAGGTTCAGATGTTCTGATGGTGTAGAAGACTCTGAAGATCCAGAAGTTGAATAGTGGAAACTCTGAAGTCCAGAAGCAAGAAACTCTGAAGGCCATGTTCTTCCCTCTGAGTTCAGAATCAGAAGAAACAATGGTCAGAGGATCTGTGCTTTCCCTCTGACTCTGATCAACCGGCTTCACAAGTTCCAATACGAAGCATTCCTCTGATCAGAAGTCTCCTAGGTTAAAAGGTCAAGTCACTATCCAAGTACAAAAGCAAGTGTACCTTCCTGACGACCTACCTAACGTTCTCAGCCACAGCAGAAGCTGGATTTTCCAGAACTGCCCTCCAACGGTAGCATTTCCCATGCATTGCTCAACCCTAATCCTTGGAGTATATATAGAGGCTGAAGATTGAAAGAAGCGGCTAGAAGCAATACATACGCGCAAGACATATTCAAATTATTCTAAGCTTTCTTTCATCTGAAATTCATTGAGTTTACTATTAGCTTTTTAGAAGCAAATCTCTTGTAAACAATTCTTTGATAAACAGTTTGTTTAGTTCCTTTTGGAGATCAAGGTTGATCGGATCCTAGAGAAGACTAAGAGAGTGAATCTTAGTGTGAGCTAAGTCAGTGTAATTGTTAGTCACTTGTAGGTTTCAAGTGCAGTTGTAACTCTTACCTGATTAGTGGATTGCCTTCATTCTAAGAAGGAAGAAATCAGCTTAACGGGTGGACTGGAGTAGCTTGAGTGATTTATCAAGTGAACCAGGATAAAATCCTTGTGTGCTTTTCTATCTCTTATCTTTTGCACTTAAGTTCTCGAAAGATTCGTCAAAATCTTTAAGGTGAAAGTTTTGTACTGAAAACGTTATTCAAACCCCCCCCCCTTTCTACCGTTTTTCATACCTTCAATTGGTATCAGAGCGCAAGTTCTGATTACCACACCTAACAGTGTTCAGTAATCCGGGCCGGTTTGAAAAACAATGGCTGCCACCACCAGTGAAACTCAAAGAGATGGTTACAATGCAAAGCCTCCTATGTTCGACGGTCAAAGGTTCGAATATTGGAAAGATAGACTGGAAAGTTTCTTTCTGGGTTTCGATGCAGATCTCTGGGATATTATTGTGGATGGCTACGAGCGTCCAGTTGATGCAGATGGCAAGAAGATCCCAAGGTCAGAGATGACTGCAGATCAAAAGAAGCTGTACTCACAACATCACAAAGCAAGAGCAATTCTTCTAAGTGCTATTTCCTATGAAGAGTACCAGAAGATTACAGATCGTGAGTTTGCTAAAGGCATTTTTGAATCTCTGAAGATGTCTCATGAAGGAAACAAGAAAGTCAAAGAATCAAAGGCATTGTCTTTGATCCAAAAGTATGAATCCTTCATCATGGAGCCAAATGAGTCCATTGAAGAAATGTTCTCCAGATTCAGTTGCTTGTAGCTGGCATACGACCTCTCAACAAGAGCTACACAACAAAAGATCATGTCATAAGGGTCATTAGGTGTCTTCCTGAAAGTTGGATGCCTTTGGTGACTTCAATAGAGCTCACGAGAGACGTTGAGAATATGAGTTTAGAAGAACTCATCAGCATTTTGAAATGCCATGAGCTGAAGCGCTCAGAGATGCAAGATCTGAGGAAAAAGTCCATAGCCTTGAAATCCAAATCTGAAAAGGCTAAGGTTGAGAAGTCAAAGGCTCTTCAAGCTGAAGAAGAGGAATCTGAAGAAGCATCAGAAGATTCTGATGAAGATGAGCTGACTCTGATCTCCAAGAGACTCAACCGCATCTGGAAGCACAGGCAGAGCAAGTTCAAAGGCTCTGGAAAGGCAAAAGGAAAGTATGAGTCCTCAGGCCAGAAGAAGTCTTCAATCAAGGAAGTCACATGTTTTGAGTGCAAAGAATCTGGGAACTACAAAAGTGATTGTCCAAAGTTGAAGAAAGACAAGAAGCCAAAGAAGCACTTCAAGACGAAGAAGAGTCTGATGGTGACATTTGATGAATCAGAGTCAGAGGATGTTGACTCTGATGATGAAGTCCAAGGACTCATGGCAATTGTCAAAGACAAGGAAGCAGAGTCAAAGGAAGCTGTTGACTCTGACTCAGAATCAGAAGGAGATCCTAACTCAGACGATGAAAACGAGGTATTCGCTTCCTTCTCTACCTCTGAACTGAAACATGCTTTGTCTGATATTATGGATAAGTATAACTCCTTATTGTCTAAGCATAAAAAGTTGAAAAAGAACTTATCTGCTGTTTCCAAGACTCCTTCTGAACATGAGAAAATTATTTCTGATCTGAAAAATGATAATCATGCTTTGATCAATTCTAACTCTGTGCTTAAGAACCAGATTGCTAAGTTAAAAGAAATTGTTGCCTGTGATGCCTCTGATTGTAGAAATGAATCTAAGTATGAAAAGTCTTTTCAAAGATTCCTAGCTAAAAGCGTGGATAGAAGCTTAATGGCTTCAATGATCTATGGCGTAAGCAGAAATGGAATGCATGGCATTGGCTATTCTAAACCGATTAGAAATGAGCCTTCTATGTCTAAATCTAAATCCTTGTATGAATGCTTTGTTCCCTCTGGTACCATATTGCCTGATCCTTTACCTGCTAAAGTTGCTAAACACCCTCTTAAAAAGGGATCTTTCTCTATGACTAGATATCATGCAAATATTCCTTTAAAATATCATGTTGAGACACCCAAGGTGATCAGAACCTCTGGGGTAACTAACAAGAGAGGACCCAGAAAGTGGGTACCTAAGGACAAGATTATCTATGTTGCAGATATCCTTGATAGCTCCACTGAAACACCAATCATGGTATCTGGACAGTGGATGCTCGCGTCACATGACGGGAGAAAGGCGTATGTTCCGAGAGCTAAAACTTAAGCCTGGAGGCGAAGTTAGCTTTGGAGGAAATGAAAAGGGTAAAATTGTTGGTACTGGTACTATTTGTGTAGATAGTAGTCCATGCATTGATAATGTGTTATTGGTAGACGGCTTAACACATAACTTATTGTCTATAAGTCAATTAGCTGACAAGGGTTATGATGTTATATTCAATCAAAAGTCCTGCCGGGCTGTAAGTCAGATCGATGGCTCTGTTCTATTTAACAGCAAGAGGAAGAACAACATCTATAAGATCAGATTATCTGAGTTGGAGGCTCAGAATGTGAAGTGCCTTCTGTCTGTTAATGAAGAGCAGTGGGTATGGCATAGACGGTTAGGGCATGCCAGTATGAGAAAGATTTCTCAGCTGAGCAAGCTAAACCTTGTCAGGGGCTTACCCAATCTGAAGTTCGCTTCATACGCTCTTTGTGAAGCATGTCAGAAAGGCAAATTCACAAAAGTCCCTTTCAAGGCAAAGAATGTTGTCTCAACCTCAAAGCCGTTGGAACTTCTGCATATCGACCTTTTTGGACCAGTAAAAACTGAGTCTATAGGTGGCAAGAGATATGGGATGGTTATCGTTGATGACTATAGCCGCTGGACATGGGTAAAGTTTCTAACCCGCAAGGATGAGTCTCATGCTGTGTTCTCTACCTTCATTGCTCAAGTGCAAAACGAGAAGGCTTGTAGGATTGTGCGTGTCAGAAGTGACCATGGTGGAGAGTTTGAGAATGATAAGTTTGAGAGTCTGTTTGATTCCTATGGAATTGCACATGATTTCTCTTGTCCCAGAACTCCTCAACAAAATGGTGTTGTTGAGAGGAAGAACAGAACTCTTCAGGAGATGGCTAGAACCATGCTCCAAGAAACTGGCATGGCTAAGCACTTTTGGGCAGAGGCAGTAAATACAGCATGTTACATTCAGAACAGAATCTCTGTGAGACCAATTCTGAATAAGACTCCTCATGAATTGTGGAAGAACATAAAACCTAACATTTCTTATTTTCATCCTTTTGGCTGTGTTTGTTATGTTCTCAATACTAAGGATAGATTGCATAAATTTGATGCTAAGTCTTCTAAGTGTCTATTACTTGGTTATTCTGATAGATCTAAAGGTTTTAGATTTTATAATACTGATGCTAAGACTATTGAAGAATCTATTCATGTTAGATTTGATGATAAGCTTGACTCTGACCAGTCAAAGCTAGTTGAAAAGATTGCAGATTTAAGCATTAATGTTTCTGACAAAGGCAAAGCTCCAGAGGAAGCTGAGCCAGAGGAAGATGAACCAGAGGAAGAAGCTGGTCCCTCTAACTCACAAACTCTGAAGAAGAGCAGAATCACTGCAGCTCACCCTAAGGAATTGATTCTGGGTAACAAAGACGAACCAGTCAGAACCAGATCTGCCTTCAGACCCTCTGAAGAGACCTTGCTGAGTCTGAAAGGATTGGTGTCCTTAATTGAACCCAAGTCCATAGATGAAGCTCTTCAGGACAAGGATTGGATTCTGGCCATGGAAGAAGAATTGAATCAATTTTCCAAGAACGATGTTTGGAGCTTAGTGAAGAAGCCTGAGAGTGTCCATGTTATTGGAACGAAATGGGTATTCAGAAACAAGCTGAATGAGAAAGGAGATGTAGTCAGAAACAAGGCAAGGCTAGTTGCTCAAGGTTACAGCCAGCAGGAAGGAACAGACTACACTGAAACATTTGCTCCAGTAGCAAGACTGGAGGCAATCAGACTGTTGATCTCTTTCTCAGTAAATCACAACATAGTTCTACATCAGATGGACGTAAAGAGTGCCTTCCTAAATGGTTATATCTCAGAGGAAGTCTATGTTCATCAACCCCCAGGTTTTGAAGATGAGAAGAAACCAGACCATGTGTTCAAATTGAAGAAATCACTCTACGGTCTGAAGCAAGCTCCCAGAGCATGGTATGAGAGACTTAGCTCATTCCTTCTGGAGAATGAGTTTGTAAGGGGTAAAGTAGATACAACTCTGTTTTGCAAGACTTATAAAGATGATATCTTAATTGTGCAAATTTATGTTGATGATATTATATTTGGTTCTGCTAATCAATCTCTATGCAAAGAATTTTCTGAGATGATGCAGGCTGAATTTGAGATGAGTATGATGGGAGAATTAAAGTACTTTCTGGGAATACAAGTTGATCAAACACCAGAAGGAACATATATCCATCAGAGCAAGTACACTAAAGAACTTCTGAAGAAGTTCAATATGCTGGAATCCACAGTGGCCAAGACTCCAATGCATCCTACATGCATTCTGGAGAAAGAAGATAAAAGTGGTAAAGTATGTCAGAAGCTCTATCGTGGCATGATAGGTTCACTTCTATACTTAACTGCATCTAGGCCAGACATATTATTTAGTGTTCACTTATGTGCTCGTTTCCAATCAGATCCAAGGGAAACCCACTTAACTGCTGTTAAGAGGATCCTAAGGTATCTGAAAGGCACCACTAACCTTGGCTTGATGTATAAGAAAACATCAGAGTATAAGCTTTCAGGTTATTGTGATGCTGATTATGCTGGAGATAGAACAGAGAGAAAAAGTACTTCAGGAAATTGTCAATTTCTGCGAAGCAATCTAGTCTCATGGGCAAGCAAGAGGCAATCAACCATTGCACTATCAACTGCAGAGGCAGAATATATCTCAGCAGCAATATGCAGCACTCAGATGCTCTGGATGAAACATCAGCTGGAGGATTATCAGATCCTTGAGAGCAATATCCCAATCTATTGTGATAACACTGCTGCAATCTCATTGAGTAAGAATCCTATCTTGCATTCAAGGGCAAAGCACATTGAGGTAAAGTATCACTTTATTAGAGATTATGTACAGAAGGGCGTACTTCTTCTGAAGTTTGTTGATACTGACCATCAATGGGCAGATATCTTTACAAAGCCCTTAGCTGAAGATAGATTTAATTTTATTCTGAAAAATCTAAACATGGACTTTTGTCCAGAGTGAAGATGGATCAGAACCTCTGACTATGATACTTCTTGATCAGAAGATGTCTAGTCCAGAAGGTAACTCAATCAGAGTGTGTGTACCCACTGGTACTGACTCTGAAGCTGAGACAACAACACGTGTGTCAGAATTTTTGATGCATAGTTCCTTGTGCCCGTGTGACAGTCTGTTATGATTGCGTGTAGATGTGCTTCTCTCCTGTGTGTGATTGTGTATTTTACTGTTACTATCTATCTTTAATTTTCAACCGTTGATCTTAAAAGTGCTTTTTGAATCAACAACGGTTATTTGATAAAACCCACTATACACACACGTTCTCTTTCACTTCCGGTTTTTACTCTCGATCTCTCTGTTTTTTCAAAACCGCTCTTCTCGATTTCTCTCTCGATCTTTCTTCATCTTCCAACCTTCATCTTCTACCTCAAACCTTCAACCACTTCAAAATGGTGAGACAAACCAGAAGATCTACTGCAGATGCACCTCAGTTCCCTCACATGGTAGTTGGTCTAGCAACGGGTCAAAGGGGCTCTGAGAACCCGGCACAAGAACAAGTTCAAGCTCAAGAGCAGATTGTTCCAATTGCAGAACGGGGCTGTGCCGTTCACTGCGTATTTGCTCCTGAGGAACTTCAAGTCCTGGCAGAATGGAGATTCGACCTCGACAACCTGGCTACAAATGGGTTTGATCTTCGTCCTGAAGTCCAAGCTCAAGGTTGGGGAAATTACTTCAACCGACTTCGAGGACCGGTGTATGAGAAACTGGTAAAGGAATTCTGGAAGCACGCCGACTGCGATGATACTCAGGTGGTCTCTCACATTCTTGGAAGAAAGATCATCATCACTGAGAAGTCATTCGTGAATCTGCTAGGTGCAGACACTGCTTATGGGTTTCGTTTCCAACTCACGGAATCGAAGCTGAAACCCAGCACCAAGGACACAATCAACCAGGCCCTGTACACCACTTTCAAACCGGGCAAGACGAGTTACAAGGTGATGGATCTTCACCCCAAACTCAGGATCTGGCACAAGATCCTGCTTCACTGCATAAACCAGAGACCGAAGGGCAGTTCTCCAGACTACATCAACTTCAACCAGAAGGTGATGTTGTTCTTCATCCAAGATCAGAAGAAGATCTGCCTTCCCTACTTCCTGTTCTCCTACTTGAAGGAATGCATCCGCAAGTCTCGCACCACCGCCTCCATCAAGTCTGCAATCAAATATATCCCTTTTGGGAGGCTGCTCTCAGACTTTCTCATTGAAAGCAACCTGGTGCAAGATCTGGTTAATGCTGGATGTGTAGAGGATCTGAGCACAATTGTCAGTGATGTCTTCACTGCAAACTCTCTGAAGAAGATGGGTTTGGTCTAGAAGAAGATTGCTCCTGCTCATGAAGACACATCTTCTGAGATCAGAGGAAGAAGGATGCCTCTGAATGACTACCCTCTGTGGACTCAGGCAGACAATCCTGACGCCATCAGATGCTATGTTGAAGACCTCAGGGCTCAAGGATTCGAAATTGACCTTGATGATTTCGTCAGCAGACTGCCACCAGCTCCAGAGTTTCCTTCACCTCCCAAGAAGAAAGCTCAGAGGAAGATGGTTCTGGAAGAATCCTCTGAGGAATCTGATGTCCCTCTGGTCAAGAAGACGAAGAGAAAGCCTGATGATGGTGATAATAGTGATAGTGAGGATGGTCCTCCTAAGAAGAAGCAGAAGAAGGTCAGAATCGTGGTGAAGCCTACTCGGGTGGAACCAGCTGCTGAAGTGGTCAGAAGGACTGAACCTCCTGCCAGAGTGACTCGATCATCAGCACATTCAAGTAAGCCTGCACTTGCTTCTGATGATGATTTGAATTTATTTGATGCACTCCCTATTTCTGCTATGCTCAAACACTCCTCAAATCCCCTCACTCCTATTCCTGAATCCCAGCCAGCCGCACACACCACCACTCCACCACATTCCCCAAGATCTTCCTTCTTTCAACCTTCCCCTACTGAAGCACCTCTCTGGAATTTGCTTCAGAATCAACCCTCTAGGTCAGAAGAACCAACCTCTCTCCTCACCATTCCGTATGACCCATTACTTTCTGAACCAATCATCCATGAACAACTAGAGCCAAACCAAACAGAACCACAACCCAGAACGTCTGATCACTCTGTTCCCAGAGCATCAGAACGTCCTGCTGCCAGAACCACGGATACAGACTCTTCAACAGCCTTTACACCTGTATCCTTCCCAACCAATGTTGCTGATTCTTCTCCCTCCAATAACTCTGAATCCATTAGAAAATTCATGGAGGTTAGAAAAGAAAAGGTGTCTACCTTAGAGGAATATTACCTTACCTGTCCAAGCCCTAGGAGATATCCTGGCCCTAGAACTGAACGTCTAGTAGACCCAGATGAACCTATCTTGGCTAATCCTTTACAAGAGGCAGACCCTTTGGCTCAACCAGCTCACCCTGTCCCTGACCAACAAGAGCCTATTCAACCAGAACCTGAAACCGAACATTCAGTGTCTAACCAATCCTCAGTTAGATCACCTCATCCTCTGGTTGAAATTTCAGCCCTCACCTTGGAACCTCTGACCCCAATGATCAAATGATTAACATTGGTTCTCCACAAGGTGCCTCTGAAGCTCATAGCAGCAATCACCCAGCCTCTCCTGAAACCACCCTCTCCATAATTCCCTATACTCATCTCCAACCCACATCTCTCTCTGAGTGCATCAATATTTTCTATCATGAAGCCTCTTTGAGGCTCCGCAATGTGCACGGTCAGACTGACCTCAGTGAGAATGCTGAAAGTGTGGCTGATGAGTGGAACAATCTGAGCACTTGGCTAGTGGCTCAAGTTCCAATTATGATGCAGCTCCTGCATGCAGAGGGAAGTCAGAGCATTGGGGCTGCAAAGCAAAGGTTTGCTCGAAGGGTGGCTCTTCATGAACTAGAACAGAGAAATAAGCTTCTTGAAGCCATTGAAGAAGCCAAGAGAAAGAAGGCTCAAGCAGAAGAAGCTGCACGTCTAGCAGCAGCTCAAGCTGAACAAGCCAGACTTGAGGCAGAGCGACTTGAAGCTGAGGCTGAAGCTCTTAGATGCCAAGCACTTGCACCAGTTGTGTTTACTCCTGCTGCTTCTGCTTCCATTCCAGATCCTCAAGCTGCTCAGAATGTTCCTTCCAGCTCTACTCAGACAAGCTCATCCAGACTCGACATCATGGAACAGCGTCTTGACATTCATGAATCCATGCTGATTGAGATGAAGCAAATGATGATGGAACTTCTGCGACGATCTGACAAACCTTAGTTTTAGGATCTCTTCTTTTTCTTTCTTTTTATTTAACGTTGTTTTAGTTAAACTCTGTTTCTTTTTATTTACTTATTCTATTTTATTCGTTTGTGATTCTATATGCATATCTATATATATATTTGTATCACATATGTTTGCAAAAATCTTTTTTATTCATCATATTTCTATGTTTACATCATATTTCTTTACATCATAATATCTAGAATGGAGGATCCCTCCTCATTCTTCTGCACTCCTGGCGCTGCTCTGACCTATCTTTCTCCAGACGCTCCAGTCCATGCTGGATGTTGTTAAGGCTGACCTTTAGCTCATCCCTCTCCAGACTCTCTTCTGAAGTCTTGAGCTTCTCTTCCAAGATCTCTTTTTCTTCCAGCAGCTTGAGTTCAAGCCGGCTGAGTTCTTGCACCTCCTCCACGAAGGCAAGAAATTCCTTCAGGTCTCTCTCCAACTCTGGACGCAGGTCCTCTTCCAGCAGTGTCCGTGTTAGCTCCGAGATGGTCGTTGTACCCTCTGGATGCCTGATGTTCAGGAACAAGTCCTCTTCAAAGGCCTTCTTCCTCAGCTCTTCTAGTGCTACGTTGTATGATGCCATTTGTTTTAACTGAAAATTGTTCGAGGTGTGAAGCTTACCTTTCTCTCCAACGCTTTATATAGGCTTCACTTTCTCTCTGAAAGTTAATGCTCCTACGGTTTCTCGAGGTTAAGTTCTTGGTAACTGACCCTTCTCTTTACTCACTTGACCGGTGGTAAACGTTCTTCTCTTGCATTAACTCTTCTATTTATTTCGCCTAACTCTGATTCTTGCATCGTTTTCATTTTCTTTAAACTTAGACCTTCTCTAAGGGGGAGTACCTTGTACTTCAAGCTAAGTTTTTCACACCCCAAGCTTTTTGCTTATGACAAAAAGGGGAGTAAACCCAGTTTTTGATGTGTAAGATGTGTTAGTGTGATTTATTTTCTTTTGGAGAAAAGAGTTCCACCTTCATGACCATAGATATGTCACTGGGCAAAATACAAG
>NC_080042.1:42070322-42087324 GCF_012489685.1 Lotus japonicus
ACTTCCATGCCCAACTTCTACTCACGAAGGTAAGGGTAACTCGGTTTTAGAGTGTCTTTGAGTCTTGCCTGCTTTTATCGCACTGCCTGCGTTTGAGATGAAGATGTTTATATTGATTGGCATTGGATTATGATTATTATGCTTGCAATGTTGTATGCTTGCTTATATTGACTGTTTCTGAGGCTTGTGCCAAATGTTTTCTGAAGGCTTCGGCCGAGTAAACTTATTGAGACGTGTGTCTCCGTTTTCTGAGAGGCTTCGGCCGTTTACTGGTTTCTGTCATTGAACTGAGTTGGTATGCAATTGAATTGAGTTATGTTCGTTGATAATAGGAATAACATGTGGTTACTCCGAATTAATCATTGGTTTGGGGATTGTTGTTGACTGACTTGGCATATAGGCTTTGGTTCTTAAGTGGCGATGAGGTGGGTGTGGTCCCACGTGATTGTCCCGTCTTTCGAGGCGTTATAAAGTGGCAATGAGGTGGGTGTGGTCCCGCGGGATTGTCCCATCTTTCGAGATGTTCTAAAGTGGCGATGAGGTGGGTGTGGTCCCACGCGATTGTCCCGTCCGGAGTGGCGTAAAGTGGCAATGAGGTGGGTGTGGTCCCGCGTGATTGTCCCGTCTTGAGAGACGTTGCTGATCGATCCATTTTGGTAGAAGCATATAGTTGCATTATAGGGAACTAACACCTGACCCTATGTTGTTGGATTTTAGTTATTGGTTTATTGATATCTGAATTGATATTATACTGTTGAAGTTTTTGATATTTGAATTGATGTTATATGTTAGGTTGTCGATATCCGAATTGATGTTATATGATTAGGTTGTTGATATATGAGTTTAGTTATGTTGCTGGTTTATTTACCATGATAGGTAGTTAAATTTGAATAGCATGATTTTCTCTTTCATACATGATAATTGTATGGAGTTAACCCTTTTCTATTTGCTATTTGTTGTTTGGGCGCTTAACGCTATTAGGCGATGGTGAGCCTTCCGCTGAAGCTTAGCTGTTCGAGTCGGAGACCGTGATCGTGGGCGGTCGAGTAGAGGTGGATGAAGCAGTTGCTTCTCCCTTTTTGGTGGACTATGTTTGAGTTTCTTTTTCCTTATGAAAACTCTGTTGTTTAAACCTTATTTCGCCACTGTTAAAGTGTGCGTACTTATTTTGGAAACTTGTTCATGATGATGTAAGACACTATTATTATTATGTCGGGAACGGGTTGTTGAATAAAGTCTATGTTATATATTCAATTATGTTCAGTTGTTTCGAAAAGGGAAAAAATATATTGTGTTTTCTTAGGATTACGAAATAGTCCTTAGATTTTGTTAGGTAACTAATGTGACTCCTCAGTTGAGAAACCGGGGTGTTACAATTGTGGTATCAGAGCTTTGGTTGAGAAAACCAGAGCTTTTGGGTAGAGTGTCTTCTTAAGATGTTTGAACTCTGAGACCGATTGATGGGGTGTCAATCGGAGGAAGAGTGTGCTTGATTACTATTCATATAAATTATTCTTGAAGGTTGTTTATGGTGAATAACCTTATGCTAGTTATCGTTAATTATACATTTGATATAAGTATATACATAGTTAGGTTATTATAGAACTTTGTGTTGTTCTGACCTGAGTTTCTGTTGTGGTCTTTGACTGTTCATGAAAACAGGAACAGGAGGTTTCCACAGCTGGACGAGACTCAAGGTTCAGACAACATGAATCCGATGGAGCAAGCTATTGCTAACCTGACTGCCCTTATGGCACAACAAGTTACCAACTCCGCTGCAAGGGAGGAAGCTGAAGCTCAACGTGCTGCTACTGCTGCTTTGGTGGCTGCACAAAACCATGCTGAAGAAAATGCTCGCCGTGTTCAGCGTGAGGAGCGTGAACAAGCTGCTGCTCAGACCAGAGGTCTGAACGATTTCAAGCGTCAGGATCCGCCGAAGTTCTCTGGGGCTTCGATTCCGGAGGAAGCTGACTTATGGCTCCAGGAGTTGGAGAAGATCTTCACCTTTCTGCGTACCACTGCAGAGATGAAAGTGGATTATGCGACTTACCTGCTGACTGGTGAAGCTGAGTATTGGTGGCGCGGGGCTAGAGCTATGATGGAAGCCGACCATCAAGCTATCACTTGGGAGTGCTTCCGGGGAGCTTTCCTGGACAAGTACTTTCCTAAGAGTGCTAGAGCGCCAAGGAAGCACAATTTCTGAGACTCCGTCAAGGAGGCATGACCGTAGCTGAGTATGCTTCTAAGTTGGAGTCGTTGGCGAAACATTTCCGCTACTTTCGAGGACAGATAGATGAAGGCTATATGTGCGAGCACTTCATTGATGGGCTGAGTTATGAGCTACAGAGGGCGGTGCAACCCCTAGGATTGAATCGCTACCAAGTGCTGGTGGAAAAGACCAAGGGAATTGAGGCCATTGATAATGCAAGGGGCAAATTCCAAGGTCAGAACAAGCTTAACCAAGGAAGTGGAGGTCCGGCTAGGACTAACCAAGGAAGAGGTGACAAGGGTAGGTATTTCCAGAAGAAGCCGTATGTTCGTCCCCAGGGTAGGGGGACAGCTTCTGGTTCTTTTATCCCACGGGTGGGAATGCTATTGCACCGAGACCTCTAGGAGTGAGTTTGGACGGTGTGACTTGCTTCAAGTGTAACCAAAAGGGACATTACGCCAGCCACTGTCCCGAGGGTCCTCTGATGTGTTGGAACTGCAACAAGCCAGGCCATCTCGCTAGGGATTGCAGGATTCCTAAGGTTGAGGATGCTACAAATGTTGTTGGGGCTAGGAGGCCTACTGCTGGTGGAAGGGTCTACTCAATCAGTGGAACTGAAGCTGAGGAAGACGATGGTCTAATCCGCAGTACCTGCGAGATTGCGGGTAATTCCCTTATCGCGCTATTTGATTCTGGTGCTACGCATTCATTTATAGATATAGCTTGTGCGACAAGGTTAAAGCTAGAAGTGTCGAAGTTACCGTTTGACTTAACAGTGTCTACCCCTGCATCTAAGAGCTTAGTAACTAACACTGCATGTTTGGAATGTCCTTGGATGTACCTAGATAAGAAGTTTATAGCAAACTTAATCTGTTTACCTCTCAAGGGATTGGATGTGATCATAGGCATGGATTGGTTGTCCCACCATCATGTTCTTCTTGATTGCGCCAATAAGGTAGTTATCTTTCCCGATGCTGGACTCGCCGAGTTTCTGAACTCGTACTTTTCGAAGCTCTCTTTGAGGAAAGGAGCTTTGAGTTCTCTCATGTCTACAACCGTAATGGAAGCTAAGGAGAATGGAATACAAGGAATAGCTGTTGTGCAAGAGTTCGAGGATGTGTTCCCCGAAGACGTACCCGGAATACCTCCAGTTAGAGATATGGAGTTCACCATTGATATAGTCCCAGACACTGGACCTATATCGATCGCACCTTATCGTATGGCACCGGCAGAACTGACGGAGCTGAAGAGTCAACTTGAGGATTTAACCAAGAAGGGGTTTATCCGACCTAGCGTTTCTCCATGGGGAGCGCCAGTGCTACTTGTGAAGAAGAAAGACGGAAGATCACGACTTTGCGTGGACTATCGACAGTTGAACAAAGTCACGATAAAGAACTGTTATCCGTTGCCGAGGATTGACGACTTGATGGATCAATTGAAGGGTGCTGCTATTTTCTCGAAGATTGACCTGAGATCGGGATATCACCAGATTAGAGTCAAAGACGAGGATATCCAAAAGACGGCGCTTAGGACACGCTATGGGCACTACGAGTACTTAGTGATGCCGTTTGGAGTTACGAATGCACCAGCTGTATTCATGGATTACATGAATAGGATCTTTCATCCATTCTTGGATCGCTTCGTTGTGGTGTTCATCGACGACATCTTGATCTACTCGAGAAATCTTGAAGAACACGAGGAACATCTGCGTCAAGTATTGCAAGTTCTTCGGGAGAAGGTACTGTATGCTAACGCGGCAAAGTGTGAATTTTGGTTGGAAGAAGTAAAGTTTCTAGGACATGTCATCTCAAAGGAGGGCATTGTTGTGGATCCTAGTAAAGTAGAAGCGGTACTTGCATGGGACCG
Source organism: Lotus japonicus (assembly GCF_012489685.1). Classification (NCBI taxonomy): domain Eukaryota; kingdom Viridiplantae; phylum Streptophyta; class Magnoliopsida; order Fabales; family Fabaceae; genus Lotus; species Lotus japonicus. The sequence continues at coordinate 42,074,398 of NC_080042.1, forward strand.
TCCTAAGACTGTGACGGATATTAGGAGTTTCATCGGTTTAGCTGGATATTACCGACGATTCATCGAAGGTTTCGCTAAGATTGCAGGACCATTAACAAAGCTTACTCGGAAGAACCAACCTTTCGCTTGGACAGAGGATTGTGAACAGAGTTTCCAGGATATGAAGGAGCGCTTGACGACCGCGCCAGTTCTGACTTTACCACAAGAGGAGGAACCCTACGAGGTTTACTGCGATGCTTCGTACCAAGGTTTGGGTTGTGTGTTGATGCAACACCGAAAGGCTGTGGCTTATTCTTCAAGGCAGTTGAAGATACATGAGCGGAACTATCCTACGCATGATTTGGAGTTAGCGGCTGTGGTATTTGCACTCAAGATTTGGAGGCACTATCTTTATGGGAGCACTTTCACTGTTTTTAGTGATCACAAGAGCCTGAAGTACCTGTTCGATCAGAAGGATCTGAATATGAGACAAAGGCGTTGGATGGAATTTATCAAGGACTATGATTTCACTTTGTTGTACCACCCAGGAAAAGCAAATGTTGTAGCAGACGCACTGAGTCGCCAGACAATTCATGTTTCATCGCTGATGATTAAGGAATTGGAACTTATCGAGACTTTTCGCGACCTCAGTTTGGGTATGCAAGTGACACCTGGAAAATTGAGCTTTGGGATGGTGACAATCACTAGTGATTTTCTGAACGAGATCAAGGTGAAGCAACTGTTAGATGAGGAGCTGATCGAGAAATGGAACTTGATCATTTTGGGAAAAGCGCCGGATTTCGAGGTAGGAACCGACAACATTATGCGTTGCAAAGGACGGGTCTGCGTGCCATTGGACATGGAGTTGAGAAGGATGATCCTTGACGAAGGTCACAAGAGTAGATTGAGTATTCATCCGGGATCGACAAAGATGTACCAAGATCTAAAGTTGAATTTCTGGTGGCCAAGAATGAAGAAGAATGTAGCAGATATGTGGCGGCATGTCTGACATGTCAGAAGGCGAAGATAGAACATCAAAAGCCTGCGGGTATGTTACAGTCACTTGATGTGCCGGAGTGGAAGTGGGACAGTATCTCTATGGATTTCGTGGTAGCTTTGCCAGCTACGAGGAAGAGATTTGATTCCATTTGGGTCATTGTGGACCGTCTGACGAAGTCAGCACATTTCATACCGGTGAAGACCACGTTCAATGTGGAGGCACTTGCAAAAGTGTATGTCGCTGAGATTGTACGACTTCATGGAGTACCCTCGAGTATTGTTTCTGACAGAGATCCGAAGTTTACTTCGCATTTCTGGAAGGCCTTGCACGAGGCGCTTGGCACGAAGTTGAGGTTGAGCTCTGCCTATCACCCTCAGACGGATGGGCAGACAGAGAGGACGATACAGTCATTGGAAGACTTGCTGCGAGCCTGTGTACTGGATAGTCAAGAAAGCTGGGATGAGCTGTTGCCGTTGATCGAATTTACTTATAACAACAATTTTCATGCTAGTATTGGAATGGCACCTTATGAGGCTTTGTATGGGAGGAGATGTAGAACTCCTTTATGTTGGTTTCAAGATGGCGAACATCTTCTCGTTGGACCTGAATTAGTACAACAGACTACTGAGAAAGTAAAACAAATACAAGAGAAGATGAGGACGTCACAGAGTCGACAAAAGAGTTATGCTGACACACGTCGGAGAGAACTGGAGTTCGAGGCGGGAGACCATGTGTTTCTTCGCGTGACACCAACTACCGGAGTGGGAAGGGCGATAAAGTCGAGGAAGCTGACACCGAAGTTCATTGGACCGTATCAGATTATCGAGCGAGTCGGTAAAGTAGCGTATCGGATTGCGTTGCCACCATTTCTGTCCAAGATTCATGATGTGCTACACGTGTCACAATTAAGGAAATATATTCCTGATCCCTCTCACATCATCAAGGAAGATGACATCCAACTTAGAGACAACTTGTCTTTTGAAGTGGCACCAATGAGGATTGAGGAACGTAGGATCAAGCAGTTGAGGAACAAGCAGGTTCCTCTGGTAAAAGTGATTTGGAACCAAGTCACGGGCGATGCTACTTGGGAACTAGAAGAGAAGATGAAGGAACAGTATCCGGAACTCTTCACTGAGCCTTAAATTTCGAGGACGAAACTTTCTTTTTGGGGGGTAGTATTGTAAGACCCAAAATTTTAGAATTAAATAGATAAATGATTTCCAGCTCACGCATAGGATTCTGTGTAAGCGTGAGAGGAACTTGACTCGTGTTTAATGTTTGGATTAATATTAAGAAGAGGAAAGTTCAGGAAATGACTAAGAATAGTAACATAGTCGTTATAGGCTACGGCACGAGTTTCATTCATTTCTGCCTTAGGGCAAAACCGTTAGTAAACGACTAATTTGCACTTAAAGACACGATGGGAAACTAATTCCAAAAATCTTCAGAGAAATGTTAGAACTTCTCTTAATCCTTCCATAATAAGCGTTTCGATACGAAACCCTGGAATTTACGAACACTCATTTCCTATTCGGAGCTTCAAACGAAGATTCCACACGCGTACGCCCACTCTAATCGACGTTCCAAATCTTTCTTCAGAAGGAAGTTTCTACATCCGAGGTCAAAATCAAAAAGTGCATAAAGTGCATTTTAAGCCGGTAAACATTAAAAAACAAGCCTCGAAAACCAAAAATCATATTGATATTTCTTTGAAGAATTAGAAGATTCAGCGGGAAGAATATCGTGTCTAAAATACGTTGGAATCAGTAGGAAAAATCGGAATCGCGAAATAATCATTTTCTCACGTTTTCAATTTCCTATAAATAGGACTTCAAAAAATGAAAAAAATCAAAAAAAAAATCACACAACACACACACACGGCCGTGAACTTCTTGGAGGAAAGGAAGAGATTTGATTTTTTCCGGTTCTTGCCTGATCGTCGCTCTGTTCGTTGCTACGCGTAGGCTTCAAGGTACTGATGTTATTTCTTTCTTCTGATCTTAAATTTTGTCGCTTTTCTCTATGTCTTTCTGTGCTCAAAGTTTTGAGCTTTTTGTAAAACTGTCCAAATAACTTGATTTTAGTGTCTAAACTTATTCCCTGCGTTCCCCTGAGCATGTTTAGCGGATTACATTTTGCCGAATGTCGCCGAAATGCCGCCGGAATTCATTTCTGTAGGAAATACCCATTTTTGGCTAAAGTTCCGTCCTTTGGGCTTAAAACTCTCGACTGAGCTTAGCGTTAGTAGGATTAGTCGTCATAATCGTCGTTGGTGTCGACCCCATCTAATTTGTTTTTCGAAATTTCAGTTTTGAATTTCTGAGCTAAAAATATTGACCAAAATACCCCTGCGACAGTTTTCGACCCGATAATTTTTCTGAGAGTTTCCCTGGCCTAGATATCGCCTAGGAATACCTAGGAATCGATTTAGACCGAAGAAAAAGTTCGGAAACCCTATTTTACATAGTGGCCGAAACCTATTGCTTAGGGTACCGTGTCCAAAAATAATTTTTGAGTCTCTATGACCTGAGCCATTGCGTAGCTCTTTTGATTGTCGAAATTTTGGCGCTGGTTTCATGTCATTCCGAGTTCTGTAGCTCGAGTTATGCTCGTTTTAGCGAACGAAGTTCCGTTGTCAATTCGTGCCTTAAGAGGAACTCTGAAGCTTTAAAAGCTTTCTTTCCGGTTTCGATTAGCGTTATTAGATAGTGTTACTTCTAGTAGGGCTTGTGTTGATGATTGTGTTTCCTTGTTCTAGGTTCACAACTTCCATGCCCAACTTCTACTCACGAAGGTAAGGGTAACTCGGTTTTAGAGTGTCTTTGAGTCTTGCCTGCTTTTATCGCACTGCCTGCGTTTGAGATGAAGATGTTTATATTGATTGGCATTGGATTATGATTATTATGCTTGCAATGTTGTATGCTTGCTTATATTGACTGTTTCTGAGGCTTGTGCCAAATGTTTTCTGAAGGCTTCGGCCGAGTAAACTTATTGAGACGTGTGTCTCCGTTTTCTGAGAGGCTTCGGCCGTTTACTGGTTTCTGTCATTGAACTGAGTTGGTATGCAATTGAATTGAGTTATGTTCGTTGATAATAGGAATAACATGTGGTTACTCCGAATTAATCATTGGTTTGGGGATTGTTGTTGACTGACTTGGCATATAGGCTTTGGTTCTTAAGTGGCGATGAGGTGGGTGTGGTCCCACGTGATTGTCCCGTCTTTCGAGGCGTTATAAAGTGGCAATGAGGTGGGTGTGGTCCCGCGGGATTGTCCCATCTTTCGAGATGTTCTAAAGTGGCGATGAGGTGGGTGTGGTCCCACGCGATTGTCCCGTCCGGAGTGGCGTAAAGTGGCAATGAGGTGGGTGTGGTCCCGCGTGATTGTCCCGTCTTGAGAGACGTTGCTGATCGATCCATTTTGGTAGAAGCATATAGTTGCATTATAGGGAACTAACACCTGACCCTATGTTGTTGGATTTTAGTTATTGGTTTATTGATATCTGAATTGATATTATACTGTTGAAGTTTTTGATATTTGAATTGATGTTATATGTTAGGTTGTCGATATCCGAATTGATGTTATATGATTAGGTTGTTGATATATGAGTTTAGTTATGTTGCTGGTTTATTTACCATGATAGGTAGTTAAATTTGAATAGCATGATTTTCTCTTTCATACATGATAATTGTATGGAGTTAACCCTTTTCTATTTGCTATTTGTTGTTTGGGCGCTTAACGCTATTAGGCGATGGTGAGCCTTCCGCTGAAGCTTAGCTGTTCGAGTCGGAGACCGTGATCGTGGGCGGTCGAGTAGAGGTGGATGAAGCAGTTGCTTCTCCCTTTTTGGTGGACTATGTTTGAGTTTCTTTTTCCTTATGAAAACTCTGTTGTTTAAACCTTATTTCGCCACTGTTAAAGTGTGCGTACTTATTTTGGAAACTTGTTCATGATGATGTAAGACACTATTATTATTATGTCGGGAACGGGTTGTTGAATAAAGTCTATGTTATATATTCAATTATGTTCAGTTGTTTCGAAAAGGGAAAAAATATATTGTGTTTTCTTAGGATTACGAAATAGTCCTTAGATTTTGTTAGGTAACTAATGTGACTCCTCAGTTGAGAAACCGGGGTGTTACAATTGTGGTATCAGAGCTTTGGTTGAGAAAACCAGAGCTTTTGGGTAGAGTGTCTTCTTAAGATGTTTGAACTCTGAGACCGATTGATGGGGTGTCAATCGGAGGAAGAGTGTGCTTGATTACTATTCATATAAATTATTCTTGAAGGTTGTTTATGGTGAATAACCTTATGCTAGTTATCGTTAATTATACATTTGATATAAGTATATACATAGTTAGTTATTATAGAACTTTGTGTTGTTCTGACCTGAGTTTCTGTTGTGGTCTTTGACTGTTCATGAAAACAGGAACAGGAGGTTTCCACAGCTGGACGAGACTCAAGGTTCAGACAACATGAATCCGATGGAGCAAGCTATTGCTAACCTGACTGCCCTTATGGCACAACAAGTTACCAACTCCGCTGCAAGGGAGGAAGCTGAAGCTCAACGTGCTGCTACTGCTGCTTTGGTGGCTGCACAAAACCATGCTGAAGAAAATGCTCGCCGTGTTCAGCGTGAGGAGCGTGAACAAGCTGCTGCTCAGACCAGAGGTCTGAACGATTTCAAGCGTCAGGATCCGCCGAAGTTCTCTGGGGCTTCGATCCGGAGGAAGCTGACTTATGGCTCCAGGAGTTGGAGAAGATCTTCACCTTTCTGCGTACCACTGCAGAGATGAAAGTGGATTATGCGACTTACCTGCTGACTGGTGAAGCTGAGTATTGGTGGCGCGGGGCTAGAGCTATGATGGAAGCCGACCATCAAGCTATCACTTGGGAGTGCTTCCGGGGAGCTTTCCTGGACAAGTACTTTCCTAAGAGTGCTAGAGCCGCCAAGGAAGCACAATTTCTGAGACTCCGTCAAGGAGGCATGACCGTAGCTGAGTATGCTTCTAAGTTGGAGTCGTTGGCGAAACATTTCCGCTACTTTCGAGGACAGATAGATGAAGGCTATATGTGCGAGCACTTCATTGATGGGCTGAGTTATGAGCTACAGAGGGCGGTGCAACCCCTAGGATTGAATCGCTACCAAGTGCTGGTGGAAAAGACCAAGGGAATTGAGGCCATTGATAATGCAAGGGGCAAATTCCAAGGTCAGAACAAGCTTAACCAAGGAAGTGGAGGTCCGGCTAGGACTAACCAAGGAAGAGGTGACAAGGGTAGGTATTTCCAGAAGAAGCCGTATGTTCGTCCCCAGGGTAGGGGGACAGCTTCTGGTTCTTTTTATCCCACGGGTGGGAATGCTATTGCACCGAGACCTCTAGGAGTGAGTTTGGACGGTGTGACTTGCTTCAAGTGTAACCAAAAGGGACATTACGCCAGCCACTGTCCCGAGGGTCCTCTGATGTGTTGGAACTGCAACAAGCCAGGCCATCTCGCTAGGGATTGCAGGATTCCTAAGGTTGAGGATGCTACAAATGTTGTTGGGGCTAGGAGGCCTACTGCTGGTGGAAGGGTCTACTCAATCAGTGGAACTGAAGCTGAGGAAGACGATGGTCTAATCCGCAGTACCTGCGAGATTGCGGGTAATTCCCTTATCGCGCTATTTGATTCTGGTGCTACGCATTCATTTATAGATATAGCTTGTGCGACAAGGTTAAAGCTAGAAGTGTCGAAGTTACCGTTTGACTTAACAGTGTCTACCCCTGCATCTAAGAGCTTAGTAACTAACACTGCATGTTTGGAATGTCCTTGGATGTACCTAGATAAGAAGTTTATAGCAAACTTAATCTGTTTACCTCTCAAGGGATTGGATGTGATCATAGGCATGGATTGGTTGTCCCACCATCATGTTCTTCTTGATTGCGCCAATAAGGTAGTTATCTTTCCCGATGCTGGACTCGCCGAGTTTCTGAACTCGTACTTTTCGAAGCTCTCTTTGAGGAAAGGAGCTTTGAGTTCTCTCATGTCTACAACCGTAATGGAAGCTAAGGAGAATGGAATACAAGGAATAGCTGTTGTGCAAGAGTTCGAGGATGTGTTCCCCGAAGACGTACCCGGAATACCTCCAGTTAGAGATATGGAGTTCACCATTGATATAGTCCCAGACACTGGACCTATATCGATCGCACCTTATCGTATGGCACCGGCAGAACTGACGGAGCTGAAGAGTCAACTTGAGGATTTAACCAAGAAGGGGTTTATCCGACCTAGCGTTTCTCCATGGGGAGCGCCAGTGCTACTTGTGAAGAAGAAAGACGGAAGATCACGACTTTGCGTGGACTATCGACAGTTGAACAAAGTCACGATAAAGAACTGTTATCCGTTGCCGAGGATTGACGACTTGATGGATCAATTGAAGGGTGCTGCTATTTTCTCGAAGATTGACCTGAGATCGGGATATCACCAGATTAGAGTCAAAGACGAGGATATCCAAAAGACGGCGCTTAGGACACGCTATGGGCACTACGAGTACTTAGTGATGCCGTTTGGAGTTACGAATGCACCAGCTGTATTCATGGATTACATGAATAGGATCTTTCATCCATTCTTGGATCGCTTCGTTGTGGTGTTCATCGACGACATCTTGATCTACTCGAGAAATCTTGAAGAACACGAGGAACATCTGCGTCAAGTATTGCAAGTTCTTCGGGAGAAGGTACTGTATGCTAACGCGGCAAAGTGTGAATTTTGGTTGGAAGAAGTAAAGTTTCTAGGACATGTCATCTCAAAGGAGGGCATTGTTGTGGATCCTAGTAAAGTAGAAGCGGTACTTGCATGGGACCGTCCTAAGACTGTGACGGATATTAGAAGTTTCATCGGTTTAGCTGGATATTACCGACGATTCATCGAAGGTTTCGCTAAGATTGCAGGACCATTAACAAAGCTTACTCGGAAGAACCAACCTTTCGCTTGGACAGAGGATTGTGAACAGAGTTTCCAGGATATGAAGGAGCGCTTGACGACCGCGCCAGTTCTGACTTTACCACAAGAGGAGGAACCCTACGAGGTTTACTGCGATGCTTCGTACCAAGGTTTGGGTTGTGTGTTGATGCAACACCGAAAGGCTGTGGCTTATTCTTCAAGGCAGTTGAAGATACATGAGCGGAACTATCCTACGCATGATTTGGAGTTAGCGGCTGTGGTATTTGCACTCAAGATTTGGAGGCACTATCTTTATGGGAGCACTTTCACTGTTTTTAGTGATCACAAGAGCCTGAAGTACCTGTTCGATCAGAAGGATCTGAATATGAGACAAAGGCGTTGGATGGAATTTATCAAGGACTATGATTTCACTTTGTTGTACCACCCAGGAAAAGCAAATGTTGTAGCAGACGCACTGAGTCGCCAGACAATTCATGTTTCATCGCTGATGATTAAGGAATTGGAACTTATCGAGACTTTTCGCGACCTCAGTTTGGGTATGCAAGTGACACCTGGAAAATTGAGCTTTGGGATGGTGACAATCACTAGTGATTTTCTGAACGAGATCAAGGTGAAGCAACTGTTAGATGAGGAGCTGATCGAGAAATGGAACTTGATCATTTTGGGAAAAGCGCCGGATTTCGAGGTAGGAACCGACAACATTATGCGTTGCAAAGGACGGGTCTGCGTGCCATTGGACATGGAGTTGAGAAGGATGATCCTTGACGAAGGTCACAAGAGTAGATTGAGTATTCATCCGGGATCGACAAAGATGTACCAAGATCTAAAGTTGAATTTCTGGTGGCCAAGAATGAAGAAGAATGTAGCAGATATGTGGCGGCATGTCTGACATGTCAGAAGGCGAAGATAGAACATCAAAAGCCTGCGGGTATGTTACAGTCACTTGATGTGCCGGAGTGGAAGTGGGACAGTATCTCTATGGATTTCGTGGTAGCTTTGCCAGCTACGAGGAAGAGATTTGATTCCATTTGGGTCATTGTGGACCGTCTGACGAAGTCAGCACATTTCATACCGGTGAAGACCACGTTCAATGTGGAGGCACTTGCAAAAGTGTATGTCGCTGAGATTGTACGACTTCATGGAGTACCCTCGAGTATTGTTTCTGACAGAGATCCGAAGTTTACTTCGCATTTCTGGAAGGCCTTGCACGAGGCGCTTGGCACGAAGTTGAGGTTGAGCTCTGCCTATCACCCTCAGACGGATGGGCAGACAGAGAGGACGATACAGTCATTGGAAGACTTGCTGCGAGCCTGTGTACTGGATAGTCAAGAAAGCTGGGATGAGCTGTTGCCGTTGATCGAATTTACTTATAACAACAATTTTCATGCTAGTATTGGAATGGCACCTTATGAGGCTTTGTATGGGAGGAGATGTAGAACTCCTTTATGTTGGTTTCAAGATGGCGAACATCTTCTCGTTGGACCTGAATTAGTACAACAGACTACTGAGAAAGTAAAACAAATACAAGAGAAGATGAGGACGTCACAGAGTCGACAAAAGAGTTATGCTGACACACGTCGGAGAGAACTGGAGTTCGAGGCGGGAGACCATGTGTTTCTTCGCGTGACACCAACTACCGGAGTGGGAAGGGCGATAAAGTCGAGGAAGCTGACACCGAAGTTCATTGGACCGTATCAGATTATCGAGCGAGTCGGTAAAGTAGCGTATCGGATTGCGTTGCCACCATTTCTGTCCAAGATTCATGATGTGCTACACGTGTCACAATTAAGGAAATATATTCCTGATCCCTCTCACATCATCAAGGAAGATGACATCCAACTTAGAGACAACTTGTCTTTTGAAGTGGCACCAATGAGGATTGAGGAACGTAGGATCAAGCAGTTGAGGAACAAGCAGGTTCCTCTGGTAAAAGTGATTTGGAACCAAGTCACGGGCGATGCTACTTGGGAACTAGAAGAGAAGATGAAGGAACAGTATCCGGAACTCTTCACTGAGCCTTAAATTTCGAGGACGAAACTTTCTTTTTGGGGGGTAGTATTGTAAGACCCAAAATTTTAGAATTAAATAGATAAATGATTTCCAGCTCACGCATAGGATTCTGTGTAAGCGTGAGAGGAACTTGACTCGTGTTTAATGTTTGGATTAATATTAAGAAGAGGAAAGTTCAGGAAATGACTAAGAATAGTAACATAGTCGTTATAGGCTACGGCACGAGTTTCATTCATTTCTGCCTTAGGGCAAAACCGTTAGTAAACGACTAATTTGCACTTAAAGACACGATGGGAAACTAATTCCAAAAATCTTCAGAGAAATGTTAGAACTTCTCTTAATCCTTCCATAATAAGCGTTTCGATACGAAACCCTGGAATTTACGAACACTCATTTCCTATTCGGAGCTTCAAACGAAGATTCCACACGCGTACGCCCACTCTAATCGACGTTCCAAATCTTTCTTCAGAAGGAAGTTTCTACATCCGAGGTCAAAATCAAAAAGTGCATAAAGTGCATTTTAAGCCGGTAAAATTAAAAAACAAGCCTCGAAAACCAAAAATCATATTGATATTTCTTTGAAGAATTAGAAGATTCAGCGGGAAGAATATCGTGTCTAAAATACGTTGGAATCAGTAGGAAAAATCGGAATCGCGAAATAATCATTTTCTCACGTTTTCAATTTCTATAAATAGGACTTCAAAAAATGAAAAAAAATCAAAAAAAAAAATCACACAACACACACACACGGCCGTGAACTTCTTGGAGGAAAGGAAGAGATTTGGATTTTTTCCGGTTCTTGCCTGATCGTCGCTCTGTTCGTTGCTACGCGTAGGCTTCAAGGTACTGATGTTATTTCTTTCTTCTGATCTTAAATTTTGTCGCTTTTCTCTATGTCTTTCTGTGCTCAAAGTTTTGAGCTTTTTGTAAAACTGTCCAAATAACTTGATTTTAGTGTCTAAACTTATTCCCTGCGTTCCCCTGAGCATGTTTAGCGGATTACATTTTGCCGAATGTCGCCGAAATGCCGCCGGAATTCATTTCTGTAGGAAATACCCATTTTTGGCTAAAGTTCCGTCCTTTTGGGCTTAAAACTCTCGACTGAGCTTAGCGTTAGTAGGATTAGTCGTCATAATCGTCGTTGGTGTCGACCCCATCTAATTTGTTTTTCGAAATTTCAGTTTTGAAATTTCTGAGCTAAAAATATTGACCAAAATACCCCTGCGACAGTTTTCGACCCGATAATTTTTCTGAGAGTTTCCCTGGCCTAGATATCGCCTAGGAATACCTAGGAATCGATTTAGACCGAAGAAAAAGTTCGGAAACCCTATTTTACATAGTGGCCGAAACCTATTGCTTAGGTACCGTGTCCAAAAATAATTTTTGAGTCTCTATGACCTGAGCCATTGCGTAGCTCTTTTGATTGTCGAAATTTTGGCGCTGGTTTCATGTCATTCCGAGTTCTGTAGCTCGAGTTATGCTCGTTTTAGCGAACGAAGTTCCGTTGTCAATTCGTGCCTTAAGAGGAACTCTGAAGCTTTAAAAGCTTTCTTTCCGGTTTCGATTAGCGTTATTAGATAGTGTTACTTCTAGTAGGGCTTGTGTTGATGATTGTGTTTCCTTGTTCTAGGTTCACAACTTCCATGCCCAACTTCTACTCACGAAGGTAAGGGTAACTCGGTTTTAGAGTGTCTTTGAGTCTTGCCTGCTTTTATCGCACTGCCTGCGTTTGAGATGAAGATGTTTATATTGATTGGCATTGGATTATGATTATTATGCTTGCAATGTTGTATGCTTGCTTATATTGACTGTTTCTGAGGCTTGTGCCAAATGTTTTCTGAAGGCTTCGGCCGAGTAAACTTATTGAGACGTGTGTCTCCGTTTTCTGAGAGGCTTCGGCCGTTTACTGGTTTCTGTCATTGAACTGAGTTGGTATGCAATTGAATTGAGTTATGTTCGTTGATAATAGGAATAACATGTGGTTACTCCGAATTAATCATTGGTTTGGGGATTGTTGTTGACTGACTTGGCATATAGGCTTTGGTTCTTAAGTGGCGATGAGGTGGGTGTGGTCCCACGTGATTGTCCCGTCTTTCGAGGCGTTATAAAGTGGCAATGAGGTGGGTGTGGTCCCGCGGGATTGTCCCATCTTTCGAGATGTTCTAAAGTGGCGATGAGGTGGGTGTGGTCCCACGCGATTGTCCCGTCCGGAGTGGCGTAAAGTGGCAATGAGGTGGGTGTGGTCCCGCGTGATTGTCCCGTCTTGAGAGACGTTGCTGATCGATCCATTTTGGTAGAAGCATATAGTTGCATTATAGGGAACTAACACCTGACCCTATGTTGTTGGATTTTAGTTATTGGTTTATTGATATCTGAATTGATATTATACTGTTGAAGTTTTTGATATTTGAATTGATGTTATATGTTAGGTTGTCGATATCCGAATTGATGTTATATGATTAGGTTGTTGATATATGAGTTTAGTTATGTTGCTGGTTTATTTACCATGATAGGTAGTTAAATTTGAATAGCATGATTTTCTCTTTCATACATGATAATTGTATGGAGTTAACCCTTTTCTATTTGCTATTTGTTGTTTGGGCGCTTAACGCTATTAGGCGATGGTGAGCCTTCCGCTGAAGCTTAGCTGTTCGAGTCGGAGACCGTGATCGTGGGCGGTCGAGTAGAGGTGGATGAAGCAGTTGCTTCTCCCTTTTTGGTGGACTATGTTTGAGTTTCTTTTTCCTTATGAAAAACTCTGTTGTTTAAACCTTATTTCGCCACTGTTAAAGTGTGCGTACTTATTTTGGAAACTTGTTCATGATGATGTAAGACACTATTATTATTATGTCGGGAACGGGTTGTTGAATAAAGTCTATTTATATATTCAATTATGTTCAGTTGTTTCGAAAAGGGAAAAAATATATTGTGTTTTCTTAGGATTACGAAATAGTCCTTAGATTTTGTTAGTAACTAATGTGACTCCTCAGTTGAAAACC